>NC_037303.2:1200000-1500000 GCF_000002775.5 Populus trichocarpa | reverse complement strand
CCCATTAGAAAGAAAGCAAAACCAACCCTAGACCCTTGTTCATAGAATTTTTCCATCTATCCACAAATTTGTTTTCTTTTTTTTTTTTCATCAATCTATGCCTGAAAATAAAAGTTAGATTAATGCAACTGATGAGAGGAATTTCATATTATAAAAATTATAATTGATATGTTTTCCAATTGGTATTTGGGCTTTGCCATTGAAGGAATGTTTTCCATTGCCTTAGTGTTCAGCTTTTGCTAGCTTTATCACCTATATTATAGGAAATTGCAATATATATATATATATATATATATATATATATATATATATATATATATATATATAATGTCTTTTTTAATGGGATACATGATAAAGAGGGCTACATGCAGCAATCTCTAGGTTCTATTGATTATACTCTTTCCTTTCATTTGTGTCGATTGCATAAGTATTTATGTGGCTTGAAACAAGCTCCTCGGGTATTGTACACTCTCTTGAGTGATTATTGTAAAGATATCAAAGGTCCTAGTTTTGCCACATGTTAAAAGATTAAAGAATCATGTGATTAAAATGTTGTTAGTCAGTTAAGAAAGTCTGTTGGCAGTAATGTTGCTAGTCTTGTTAGACAATTAAGAAAGTCTGTTAGCAATTAATCAGTGAAAGAAAGAGAGGTTAGAGAACGTAAACAAACTTTTAACTATAGCTTGATATAAAAGGTCTATAATAGTGTTAAATAAAACATTAAGAGAATACAATAATTTCTTCTTTCTCTTCTCTTCAGAAATTCTCTCTGCTTCTCTTCACTTCTCTATTTGCTTTTATGTAATTCTGATATCTTTACAATTATCTTTTCTCTGTTGGATTTTTCTAAAGTTGACACATCATTATTCATCTTATCTAAGAGTGATGATATTTTTTATCTTCTTGTTTACGTTAATAATATTTTGCTTACTAGATTCGACATGAGATATAAAAAAGTCCTAGATTGAAGTATTTATGTCATAAATTGTTTTTTATGTTATTTGTTGAACATATTTTCCAAAAAATATAAAAACAAAAAATATCTAAAAAATATATTTTTGACTTAACCAAGTTTTGATTATTTTATAAGTGGTATGGATTCGACATGAGATATGAAAAGGTATTAGATTAAAGTATTTTCAAAAACTATAAAAATAAAAAAATATTTTTAACCCAACCAATTTTTTATTATTTTATAATTTCTTACGTTTTCATTTAAATACTTTGTGTAAATGATTTTCTTGAACATCGAAACGTTAATGAGGACAAACTTTTCAAAAAAATCAGTTTTGCTATCATTAGTTTCCATAGTTCATATATGTCATCTTTCTTTTTAAACATTTTCCCCCCGCACCCCTTAATTATAGCTTTGCACCTTGACGCGGAGTCTCTTTTCTTTGAAAAACAAGATGGTTTTTCATAAACAAGATGGAATAATAGGTTATGATATCCCAAGAAATCAACATTGGTGGATCCCTTTGCACATATATCCTACTACTTAAATATTTTTAAAAATGGGTGTTTGTAAATGTTATTCATATATAAGATTCTCAAAGACATTCATGCAGCTGGATCCATTTGCACAAATACTTTACTACTTATATATTTTTTTAAAAAAAAATAGGTATTGTAAATGTCATTCATTCATAAGTTATAGAAGGTGTTTTTTAGGTGTTTTTTTTTATAGTTTAGATGTATTGACATTAAAAATAAAAAAAATAAAAAAAAATTATTTTAATGTATATTTAATTAAAAAACAATTTTAAATTAAGCATTATGCATCGTATTACTAAATACACATTTTTTAAAAGCACTTTGCACCGTATCACAATCAAACTTTAATGTTTTCCAATATTTTCTTATAAGAAGATCCCCGAGTGTCAGAGAACCATCTCAACTCAAAACTTAAATTGTTAGGTAAGATCTCAAGATATGATTTATATTATTCTCTGACATACACCTTTAAGTGAAAGCCTTTTAGACTTGAAACTTGCACCTGTGACCATTTGATCATTAAAATTTTAATATTATGTTAAACAACTATCTCAATCCAAAAGTTTTGGTTGTTAGGTGAGACCCCATGATTTATATTATTCTCTAATATATTAATAACCCACACCCTTCTTTTTATTTATTTATTTATTTATTTATTTATTTTATGAATTAAAGAAATCCATTAATCAAGCAACTTTTACAACAAAATCACAGTTTAAAAATAGAATATTGCTACTGAAACAGAAACAAAAAATATCCAAGGACTTAAAACTCATCGCAAAGATTTAAGTATCGATACAAGTGACCAAATTTACAATCTGCCTTTAATTCTCCTTCCTCTTTTTTTCTTTGGCATACAAAACCAATATTAATCCAATCTAGAATCCCATCCAAATTCAACCCTTTTTACTATTTAAAGGCCTGCTAATCCTTTCTCACCATTGTACGCTTTTCAATTGTTTATCCTTAACGGCACTGAATTTTTTTGTTTTGCTCCAAGAATTTAGCATCATGATATCAGTATTAAATAACTTGCTCTATGATGATAATAATCTCTATTAAACTACTTCATCATAATTATAGCTAAGAGAAGTAAGGATATTAAACTCGGTTCAGCCCGATAAATCAACCTAAGATCATGTCCACTTAAGACCTAGCTTGAGTTGGGTTTTAAAAAAACAAAGTAAGAGTTGACTCGGTTAAATTAGGGCAAACCTAGTGAGTCAATCTACAACCCTTTCAAAACCTAGTTTGATTTAAAAAAAAATCAAAACAACATCGTTTTAACTATTAAAAAAATAAAACGATATCATTTTAATTGAACTAGATTAATCCATTCAACCCATGACCCGAACCTTTAACAACATCATGGACCACATAAAGTTTAATAACTTTACCAAGAACATATATTTTACCTAGGCAATGAAGCCAGGTTTGGCCATGAAGTACTTTTTTAACATTTATTTATTACAAAGACTACAAGTTATGTTATAAACATTGTGCACGCCTGCATTGTTCACCTTTTTATATTTCATTGTGGATTTATTATTTAAAATTTTTGTTTCTTTTAATTTTAATTCTTAAACTTTTAATTTCCATGATTGCATCCTTTTTTGGCACAATTAAAGAAAAATTGAAACAAATTTGTTGATTAAAGAAAAAATTGAAAGAAGGAGGATCAAAGTGAAAAAAATGCATCGCAAATGGGTGATGCTTTCAAAGTTATCATAAATAAGTATACTTTAGTCCTCAAACTTTACAAATTATCCATTTTCGATCATCAATAGTTTTTCAATTCAATTTTGGAATAAAAGTTTATTTTTCTTAATTTTTAATCCTTCGATTGAGAGAAGAGAGAGGACGCCAGATTCTAAAGGTAGAGAGAGAAAATCAACATTCACACATATTCTAACCACCAAAATGGTCGATCTTGGTGTTATGATGTTCTATTTGATGAGAGGAGTTCAACTTGTATATTTATTTTTACCTTACAATTGTCTTAAAAACCAGATCTAATCTTATAAAGAGTTTTTGTTTCGGGTTGATTTTAGGTTTTTGTTTTTATTTTTTTATTTTTTTTTAAGACTATTTATGGATTTTCCAATGTTTTTAAACTCTTTTCTTGGTGTTTAGGTCAAATTTGGGTTAAAAATAAGTTTTTGAGTAAAAAAGTATAGACTCTGTTTTTTTTTTTCCACTAGTCTGGGAAATACACGTTTATCTCTTATTCACCCAATTTATTATTGAGACTTTCTATCATCAATTGTCGGCACCAAGGAGATAGCTAAGATGGTTGGCGAGTGGTAGCACCAATATATATTGCTTTATATACTTTTAAAAAGTCTTATTCCAAAGTCTGGTATGTTAGCTCCTAATTGGACCCCAAAATCCAGCTAAAATTAAAGTATATTAAATAATTTTTGGAGTTTTAATAAGGGAATAAATGTAAGAGAAAACATCATCATTAAAGGATGCCCATTATGTATAAAGCCCATAATCCCATTCCTCCATATTTAATCTTAGGCCTACATGTTGGGGCATTTATTGAGAGAAACCATCTACTTTATAATGTCACTCGAGGCATCACAAACAGATGATTTTAAGATAATTTTTGGTACCACATACATGCATGTAACAAATTAATTAAATTATAAGCTTTTCAAATCTTTAAAAATGAAAAGGGAGAGAAGTGTATTATTGTAGCGAGACACATGTTAGTGGGTTCGCCTATTGATTGATAGTGGTAGGAATGTTAACATGGTAGTTCGTAAATAAAGAGGGGTATGGAGTAGTGGTAGATATTTTTTTTTGGTGTATTTTTGTTTAAAAAAATAATTTATTTTTGACATCAGTATATTAAAACAATTCAAAAACACTAAAAAAATTAATTTAAAGCAAAAAAAATTCTAAATTTTTGAAAAAATAAATGGATTACACTCTCAATCACCCTCTAAATCAACTATACAGTGAGCGGTGCATGTTCTGATAGTGTTTTGATAACGTGATTCAAAGCATTTTTTAAAGTATTTTTTAATTTAAAATATATTAAAATAATATTTTTATTTTTATAGACTTGTTTTATAGAATCACATCAAAGCTATAAAAAAAAACATTAATCTAATATTCTTTTTATTGTGAAAAATAATTTAAAAATAACTTTAAAAAACAATTGAGACCCATTACCACCCAATATACTATCTTCCTACCATTTTTCTCCCATTGAGTTTGTCCACGCTTGGATTTCCATCTATTTATTAAAATGTTCATCTATTGCTTTATGTGCATAATCTCAAAGATATTATAGTCTCAGAACTGAATATTTCTTGAAATAGAGCTGCATGTGATTAATTAAATAATTAATCTCAAAAATTTATATGCTTCATTTGAAAAATAGAAAATCATCACTCTCTCTATTCGAAAGTTTTATTATCATTAAACTTTTTATGCATTTTAAAAAAAATACAATTAATTGCATATGATATCATCTGTTTCCAAACAACTTTTCAATGTTATTTTTTTATTTTATTTTAGAATGAAATGCATATTAAACTAATGTAATAAAGTTCATGGTCAAGAGTTTATTTTACCATTAAATTGAAATGGATTCGAATCCTAGTTCATGCATTGGTTTTTGTATTTATTTTTACATATTTATATGCCATAATTAGTTGTGGGATATCTCAAAATAGAAAGAAGGACAAGTTTTTATCCCCAAAAAGAAATATGGATGAACATATTTGGACGAAAGGAGTAATATATTATAAGCTTTTAAGGCATTGTATAATGAATAAAAAAGTATTGGCAAAGTCAACCATTAACAAGAAGAGTGAATAATGTATTCTATGGAAAGCAAACATCCAAAGCACGTACTGGTATAAGACGGATCAAATAACTATTAAGATCAATTCAAGGAAGACAGTCAGAAGAACTTGACTATAGACAAAAATTCCCACCTGGCTCAATTTGATAGATTGATTTAAAAAACTCGTGGCTCAAAACTTGATTTGGTCAAGAGTTTAATACTAAATTGATTTGGCTCGGTTAATCAATGATTTGGTTGATATGACCGCTAAACTCAAGTCTAGATCAATACTTATAGAATTTTTGTTTTTTTAAAGGACAAAACAATATAACTTTAATAAAAATAATTAATTCAGGTTGATCTAATAACTCAAATCTTTTTTCAAGTCAATACTCGAACCATTTCTATAACTATAAGGGTTAGTTTGTTGTTTATAAGGGTTAACATGATTGTTAAATCTAACCCAACCCGATAGGTTGATCTAGAAAAATAAAATTTTAAATTGAATTAAAAAGATATTAACATGATGAAACCCGGTTAACACGACTTGGTTTATTTGGGATCTGATTAATCAGGTCAAACCTGGTTTAGATATGGTGGAGTCAACATCAAGAAAATATTTTTCTAAAAAATAGAGAGAGTGAAACCACACTAGTTTGATAAAAAAAAAATAATAACTTGGTTTGATCTAGATATCTGTATATTTACCTGATAACTAAAAGTCTAGACTCTTTTTTAGATTAGAGACAGTCTCTGAATCGAGTCTCATAAATACAAGGGTTAATATGTCTTAATAAAACCACCGCATATGGTTGCATCCCTTCTCTCAACCAAAAAAAAGGAGAGACTGATATGGTTGTAGTCAATTTTCTGACATTCATGGCCATGGTCAATATCTCAATTCAGAAAATAGCTTGACTTACCAACCTTTCGTTCCGAGAGCACTAGCTCCTGTTGGTGTACATACTTTTTTGAACTTGACTATAAGAATTCAAAAGGCAAGTCAGACCATACACTTGAGTGACACTGAAGTGTACATACTTTTTTATGATTCTATTTTGTTCATAAAATCCTACAGGAGTAGCAATTACTAGCAAGAGATCCCCTTCTGTTGACTGGAAAAATCATGGTGTGCGCCACTGAAGAACATACCTTTTCACTATCCAATATGATAAGCTTGATGGTGGCCGAGAGATAGATTTCAAGCCATGAATGCTGCCTAGGATTAATAAAACCTTGAAAGATATATTCCAATAATTCCTTGTTTCAATCTCTGTGTTCTACTTTAGCTGATGTGATTAAGAGCACAAAACCATAATTCAAGTGTTCTAAAACTTCAAGCACTCACAAATACTTGCCCTATCAATTTAATTGCCTCAGCGCATGGACTCACTATTCATGTCTTCATGGAGGGACCTCAGCTCCTTGCTCGTCTTCTCCAAAAGTCAACCCCCATCTTCTCTATTGAGCTGTTTTTGTTCACTTAATAATTAATGTCAGCCATGCATGAAGTTTGACCCCCATTAACTTAGTGGGCTGCCATGTTATCTGTGACTGTGATGCATGATCTTGTTCTTAGCTTAACATGCAATGAAATCTTCCCCCATAATCTGTGGTGGCGCAAGCGAACTAGAGCTAGCCAAGGTGATTGCAGCACAAATGTTTTACTTCCTTTTAATATTCTTGCCAAGTCCTTCAAGCAAAATTTTCTCATTGGATCGGGGCATGCGACTAAGAGGTCTTGCTATACTATGGGAGATAAGAAAATATATCTAGAGAGAGAGAGAGAGTAATCCAAAAATTTGTCAAGTCGCACATTCTCCATTAAAACTGCAACACACTTTGCCTTGTCAAGGATCACAAGGCATCAACGAAAACAATAGATTTAACAAAAGCATAAACACATGCATTTGAATGGTTTCAGATTTTTCTGCTCCTATTCCTTGGGATTTAGAAAAAAACCTCAAAGATTTTAAAAAATATATATTTGAAGATCAATTTCTAGTTATTTTACAATTTTCAATCATTTTGTTGTTGTTTACTATGACAACCCTTTTTTCAGCTGTAAAATATGGCCTGATCTAAAAGTTTGATCCCTTTGGACTCTTTATATAATGATCTAGACATCCTATACACAGAGATAAGGTTTCAAGTTTCAATAAAGCTACCTCATTGATAAGGTTTCAAGTTTCAATAAAGCTACCTCTATGAGAGAATAGAACAAATTACCCTATATCTACTGCTAACTTTGCACGTATAATTTTGTGAGTTTGATAACATAATGCAAGTAGAATACTTTTAGGGTTTTTTTTATGATTATGTTTATATCAAGATTATTAAAAAATATCTAGAAAAAAACTTAATTTAGAATGAAAAGAACATCAATCCTATAGTTTTTGAGTTAAAAGACACTTTGAAACGTAGCAATTTCAAACATGGCATGCAAGAATGTTTGCTAATAGAACTTTCCCACTTAAATTTTGCTTTCCACATTCATAGAACCAACAATCAAGTAAACAAGATCAATGCTCATCACTGTGAGCCCCAAGTAAGAGAACAGAACGTGCATCAGAAAACATGATGATCCACCTCTCCAGCTCTACTTCTTTGGACGACAATGCAACAACAACCTAACAAACCTGTTAAAAAAATTATCTTAATCTAGAAATTTAAGTGGATAGGTAAGATATTAATATATAATTTATATTTTTTAAATAAAAACCTTTTAAACTTGAAACTTATATAAATTTATTTTATCTTATACTTAATTTTTATTAAATAAAATAAGAATGATGAAATTTAAACTCATAACCGCTTGATTAACAAAATTCTGATGTTAAAAAATTATCTTAATTCAAAAATTTAAACTAAAAATTAAAATTTTAATATTATTTAAAAAAAACTCAACTGTAAAAGAGATAAGGATCATAGTAGTGGTACTTCTTGTACAAAGAAAATCAAAAGAAATCCTTTAAGCCAGCGTATTTAGCTAAAAGAAAGAGAAAAGTGTTCCCCCACTTGCTTTCTTGGCCCCCTTGAGCAACTCGTTTTACACATAAATCTATAAGATCAATCCTAAAAGTATTGTATCAGTTAAATAACAGTTCTGCATCTAGATTCTCTTCATATTTGGGATCGGTATCTTTCTCTCGTGTTTGGCACGATACTAACCATATGGCTGATGGTTTTGCAAAACAAGGTATGACTAGAAGTTGTGACTTTGTGGCCTAGCTTGGATCTTCCTGGGTCATGCAGTCTTTTTCAGTTCAGATTATCTTTTGACACGTAGATTTTGCAAATTTGTGTTTTTTTTTTTTTTTTTTTGTCGCTTCTTTTTTGGCATTTTAATGCAATATGCAAAATAGGTTCACACTAGCCTTAACATTAGCCTTCAAATTTTTAACATTTTCATCAAGCACTAACATGACTTTTTATATACCACATATTCGTTGAAGATCTAGTTAAGAATATTGCTTTAATTTACAGCCACATGAAGAAGCTAATAAATAGAACAAATTTGGATTACAATCAACCTACTTGTGTGGCAAAAGATCACAGATTGCAGACCAACAAAACATGGGATCTTTAGTACCATTCCCAAATCTAACTTTTATGATACTTGTCGAAGTATACTCGAAGGCTGGTGACGCACAGGAGCCCATCTAGACAACATATATAACAGATATATAAGAATGTTGAGGTTAGTATAATAATAAGAATATAGCCATGATGCTACCAATGTGAAATGGAGCTTGAACACAAGGTTGTGGCTTACAGTTGGGAGTGTCATGTCCTCCCAATTAGTGGAGGTTTACATAATTATTGAGATGCAGGCAGATCACTCAGGTTATGCTAAAAGAGAAGGAAAAAACTATGAACTTATTATTAGCAGGTTTCATACAGAATGTTTACTGCAGCTAGTTAGAATTTGAGAGGCAAACCACTCAGTAGCTAATCTATTAGCTAAGGTTGATTCAGCACACTGAAAAGGATTAATTAAGATCCTAAAGGCCAAGCAAAAGGGGGGTGGAAAAACAAAGTGAATTTGCTACAGGGAGACCAATGAGTGTAGTGACTAGCTGCATATCTGTCAACTGATTTGTGCTCAATCAAAATTGAGTTGTGTCTGACTCAAAACAATTCCGGAATCAAATTGAAATTGAAAAAATAGAACCTCTATCTTATAAAGAAGTGTACAAAAGCTCATTTGAATTGACTTCGAAATCATATTTTTCATGTCACCTTTAGCCAAGGAACCTTCGTGAGTCCTTCCTGGAGTTTTCTGGGTCCCTGACAGCATTTTGAGGTTTTGATTCCTGAAATGAAATTGATACATGTAGTTGTCTGAACAGAAGCAAGTGGAATGGCCCCAGTTTGATAAGAAAACCATTAAAATACAAACGGTTCAGTGGAGCATCCACATGTCAGAGACCTACATAAAAATAAGAGATAATGACTTGTTGCGTGCTAAAACCCTCAGAATATTCGAAATTATAGTTTTATTAGTGTAATAATTGTGAATATTATATCAAAGATCAAGTGGAAAATTGGATCCTTTCAACTTTCCCTATATATATATAACATCAATATGCAACCACCTACAAATATTTCTGTCTTCAACCCTCCAAAGTCCAAGCTATCGGAACATGTCTGCTTCTACTTCAACTACTCAACTCTTTCAAGATTTTCTTGGGGACTTCTACTCAAGAAGATTGCTATTACATAACCCTCTTTACCAATCAACAAACACGGCAACTCCTCCAGCTCCTGGAAACAGTGCGCCATCTGAACCTTCCACTGGCACTGGCAGCAGCTTTGATGCGAATGTTGTTATGGTCCTTTCAGTTCTGTTGTGTGCACTGATTTGCTCACTGGGGCTCAATTCCATCATTAGGTGTGCATTAAGGTGCTCTAACATAGCAGCTTCAGAATCTGCTGCGAACCCCTCGACTCAGTCAGCAAACACTGGAGTGAATCGAAGAGCATTAAAGTCTTTCCCAGTGGTAAATTACTCAAGTGACTTGAACCTGCCTGGCCTTGACACAGAGTGTGTAATATGCCTCTCAGAGTTCACTCCTGGTGAGCGTGTGCGGCTTCTTCCTAAGTGCCACCATGGATTCCATGTCAAATGCATTGATAAGTGGCTTAGCTCCCACTCATCCTGCCCTACATGCAGGCACTGCCTGATAGAGACATGTCAAAAAATTATTGGTTGTAGCCAGGCTAGCACATCAGGAACCTCTCTACCAGTACAAGAAACCATTGTGAGCATATTGCCCCTAGAACCTGAAGGTTTGATACGAGATTACAGGGAAAATAGCTAAGAATTTTCCTTTCTTTTTTTCACTTTTTATTGTATAATATGTTTAGCCCTGCCCCTTGAAGGATGATACTTAAAGGCCTTAATTTGCCACAGGTTATAGGCTACCATCCACAAGAAGTGCAGTACACATGTAAATTTTTAGCAGTTTGAAATTGTTAACATAATGCACAATTTTTCTTTCCTCACAATGTGTTAAACAGTAGTTCTTAAATCAGAATTACAGGCCAAAAACAGAACTTGAAGGACCTGGAACCATGTAGGATCCCTCAAACACCTAGCTGGTTCAATATGCTGGCTGTAGGAAATTGAGAAGGAAAATCACTGAAAAACTCCCTTGTCTTAATGTGGAAGGCCAATAAGGTGAGTGAATTAGCTAAAGATTTCTCTTTACTAATAATAAAAGAATGCCAAGTCTCAGTATTAGTGCTAGTGCTAGACCTACAAAGGACGGTATTGCAGCAGTATAATATGTAGTAATATTCATATAGGAGCAGCTCAACATAGGAGTAAATGTCAAGAGGGAGTGTAAAGAGTAAAGGAAAATCCCTCATACTATATTCATGGTAAGCAAGCACAAATTATTTTCCAAGAATCTTGACCCACTACGAGTGCTCATTGTTTTCATTAGCTTTACTTCAAAGCAATCAACAGCAAGGGAAACAGCCTCATTGTAAGAGCACTTGAAAAGACTTAAAAACATAGCAATAATGTGTAAAACAATATGTTCATCCAATCAAAGGAGCTTCAAGGATCAATGGAAGCTGAGGATGAATGCAATACATATTCCCAAATGAAATAAAAGGGGAGTTTTGTATCATAGTACTAGCATGAAAGTGACTCGTAGAGAAGAGTGAAAAATCACTCTTCCCTGGCTGCAAAGAATCATGTAATGCGCTATTGATGTTGAATGTGGGTCCTTGATTTGACTGTAATGCTTAAATGACACTAAAGAGAAGCCAAGGCATTGGCACCGTGACTAGTGAAGATTCGGCTGGTCTGGCTCGGTAGATCAACCTAATGATTTATTGATTAGGGTGATCCGAGTAAATCTCAAACTGATTTCTGGATCGAGTTTTATAACTATAACATGGTGAGCGCAAAGGAGAATGCAATCACATTGCAGTGAATACAAAATTTCTGAAACATTCTCATAATTAGATGCCTCTAACAAATTTAAGGTTCGATATCGAGAAAACAAAATGAAGTATAGAGTCTCTTGAAGCCATCAAGGAACAAAGATCGGGTAGGTTTACAACTTGAGGTAGGCCTAGAATCGAAGAAGCAAAGATCTTCCACGTTCTTGATGCCTTGTTAAATTATTGAAGATACATTATCATCTAATCTTTAGCCCATAAAGGTGCATCATCAAGCCGTAGAGAGGACATCTCAAGACACCTTTTTTAGAAAAGATAAATGTCATTGAATATTATATGATTTTTTATATAGATTAAAGATTTCCTGTATATATATACATACACATTGTCTATAAAGTCACCTTGTCACTCTAGACGTTTTCTCACAGAGTTAAGACGGGAAATAAAACGGGAAAAAAACGTAGACATAAACGAACACCTGATAGTCAAGCCAATCACAAGAACGTAGTTTATTCAAGATCATCATGGAGATGGATCGGTCTACTCATTATAAGAACCATGCCAGAGTGGAAGCAAAAGTCTGAATGTTTATGTTTAGGGCACAGAAGGAAGCACAGAGGGGCTTCAGGACAGCTATCAGTTCAAAAGTGTGCACCAAAGAAAATTATAAACTTGCTATCAGACAAAGAAAGACAACGGAAGCTGGTGAATAGGGGGAGAAAGTGCAAATAAACATTGTGATCAGGGGGAAAAATCTGTAGACAAGCGCTCATCTTGTCAAAGAAACATGTTATTTGATGAATTCTCGAGAATGATCTTATATTTTCATTAACACATAATTAATAAAACTTCTTATGAACTTGAAATTTGAACGAATTTGAGATGATAAAATCCAAACTCTTCACAAATTAGTTATTAAAGTTGAAGTTATTAAACGAAAAGTTTAATCAACATGAGATGTGCATATCTGGTGAAAATTCTTGGTTCAGACATGGACTGCATTCACTCAAAAGTCTGGCAACTTGCAAAATAACCACTGGGAAGCTCAATTTATGCTTCAATAAACAAGACTCAGTGCTCGAATACCTCTTTCCCCACACCAGTATTTAGCACCCCCATGAAACTCACTTGATTTCGAAAGACTTGATACCAAGAGACCTGGCCAACTCCATATGATCAAGAAATATAATTTTTGCAACTGATCAACTGTCTGGTTAAATACTCAAGCACAAACGCTACTTGCAGAACAAAAACACAGTTTTTATCATGTATATATAGTTGTTAAATCCGATTTGAAAACTAACATGAAAAAAGATTATGTTACTAGATCATCAAGTAAACCATGTTCATTGAAACTATGCCCAGTGGTGTTGAATATCTCCTGGGACGGCCCTGGGCTTACTTTTAATGGGCCCAGTACTTTGCCCAATTCACCAATATGCCTAACTTGCATAAATATAATTCTGATATTAATGCCAATATGATCTTATTCGTTTTAATGTATTAAGAATTTATTATTTTCAACCCAAATTTAAATTATTTATTTAATTTATTCATAAAAAAAATTCTTTTCTTAAAGCTCATCGAACATTTGAATTAACTCCAACACCTTTAAAAAAAATAGTTTGTTTTCTCACTTGACCCCTCTTCATTTCAAATCTCATGTGCTCAAATAAAAAATCAAAAACTCATTAAACTGATTTAATTACATATAAATTAATCAAATAAAACTATTGTTTCCTCTAATAAAAAAAAAACATGGTTTCAAGATGATTTTTTTTTTATAAAAAACATCTTATATTTTTAGATATTACAGTAGCTTTAATTTGATTTTGCCTAACTACAAAGAAAAAAATCAAGTCCCGACCAATATTTTTTATTTTTACACTGAACCATGCATAATTACATTTGAAATTTTAATTTTATAAAAGTTAAAATAACTTATTTTTTATTTATAAAAAATAGTTTTTTATTTATTTTATAAACAAAAAACTATCTCGCAATAACTTTAACTAAATATATATTTTTAAAAATTATAAAAAAAAATATTTAAAAAAAACCGTAAAAACTACTCCATCCACACGCATGCGCACATATTGTAAGAGAGTGCTTGGCAATGTGATAGCGGTTGTTTTTTAAATAACTTTTCGTGCCGAAATACATGTCAATGATGTTTTTTTATTTTTAAAAAATTATTTTTGATATCAGCACATCAAAACGATTCAACACATACAAATCATATTAAATTTTAAAAAAAAAAATTATTTTTTTAAAAACGCGATACAAAACGCATTCTAAGAGATCCAAACATGAAGGTAAACTAGGCTGGTGATTACACAAGCCTGATGCAAGGGGGCCATTGACGATGGCAACGTTTCTTTTGAGTTTAAAATGCCGTTTTTTCTTTTTTTTGTGTGGTCACCAAACATGTTGAAGAATCTCCATGGGATTAGAAAATGAGAGTTTAACTTGTGATGGACATGGCACCAGCCTTCAAGATAACTCCCACACCTTAACATGGCGGCAGATAATCGGGGCTCAAATCAAAGCCCTGTAGGAGAAAGTGATGGCAACATCTTTATCAATCGAAGAGAAAATCCAAAAGTAAATTTTGATGTTGAAGCTAAATCAAGTCCCAGCCAATCAGTGATTCAGTATCGCTTGATTTTGAACCACTAATCCACAATCCCTGGCCTCCTCTCACCAAACCCTAATTCGAAAGATAGTGGCGCTAAAACTAGTTGTGTACGTGTGTAAGGCCAGTGTACAAATCGATCCTCCAACTATGGCAACGAGTCCAGATCAATCTTTCAAGTTATGAGTTCTTGCAATTTATATCTCTTTTTTTTTAGAATGGACGAGATTTGGTGAGTGATAATCGTGTCTTTTGATCAATGAAAAATATTATATTTATAATCTTAAAAGATATAGTTCAATTGATCAAATTCTGGGTTTGTTTCTTAGAAGACACTAGTTCAAGTGTCACACACTTCAGGGCCACTATAGGCTTACATGATCGTTAACTTCAGGGCCTCGAAGGATTAGTCGAGGTGCGCGTAAACTAGTCCGGACACTTACAATTAACAAAAAAATATATATATATTATATTCATAGTAAAAAAAAAAAAAAACTTGCATTTCTTAGTTGTATGCTAGTCAAGAGTGATTATGCTATTAATCTTTTTTTACAAATAAATATTTAGGGTAACTTTATAAAAACGTTTAATTAATATTTTTAATGTTTTTAATTTACTAATATAAAATAAATTAAAATAAATTAAAAAAATTATTTTCAAATATTTTCAAATGAAAATATATTTTTTTTTTATTCGAAAAAACCTCATTCTCCAAAAAACATATTTTGTGGGTCTAGGTGAGCGAGTAAAACTCCGGCTATCCCAGATTCTTACAAGAAGTACACACCCTGCAAATAAAAATATATTATACCACAATCTCCAAAATATTCTTAAGGTAACTAAATTTTTTTTGTTTTTTTATCAATAAGAATATTCTTGAGTCAGCTTTCAAGCTCCAAAACTACTTACATTCTTGATAAGATTTCTCATAAAGCATCTTAGCTTGGTTGGTATATTCATTTATTTTATTGTCTCCGTACGTTCTTAGGGTCCAAACCTTGAATTACAACGTAAGCAGAAAATCAACTTATTAATTACGCTAAATTTTTTTTGAAAATCAACTTATCAATTACGCTGAATTTTTTGAAGGTTCTCTTTAAATATCAATTTTGTACTCTGTTAGCTGGTAATCCACTACCAAACTACGTTCCTATTGGTATTTCAAATCAAGTGATTGCTTGTTTTTGCCTCAAAGCTTTTTTGAACCTTTTCCACATTCAAGAATTGCCAGCAAATAGATTATTTTTAGGCAAAAAATGGGATCATGAGACCTTGGTCTTTCCTTCTCCATATGGGGTGGATGATCTTATATTTTGAATTTAAAGGAGTGTTTGGCTATGTGGTGTAACTATTATTTTGTTAAATTTTAAATTTTTTTTTAAATTAATATTTTTTGATATTTTTAAATCATTCTGATAAATATTTTAATATATTTTTAAATAAAAAAACATTTTAAAAAATAATTATTGTGATTCGGTATTGCAGATATCCCTCTATTTAACACCCAAAGTAGTAAATGTGCTTAATGTAGAGAGTCTAATTAAAGACCAAGTCTCACAAAATAACCCACTCTAGGTTTGAAGTGTGAAGGAGAACTTTAGTTGGTCCAAATAGTTCTTAGACACAACTAGCCATAACATTTATTTAGGGTTACAAGAGATTCGTTAAAATTGGGTGCATAATGGCTCATAATTATTATTTCTGACCTAACTTTGCTAGTATGTCATATCAGCTTTAAAATAATAATATTTTTAATAAAATAATTAAAAAATATTTCTTAAAATTAATCTTAAACCTCAAAACGAAGTTGAAAATAACATGTTTTTTTATGCATGTTCGGAGCTGTGTTTGCACTGAAATTAAAAAAATAAATAATAAATAATTTCAAAAATATTCTTGAAATTAATTTGGTTGAGTATCATTTTAAATTTGTTTGGGTCAATTTCAAAACTAATTTAAATGAAATAAGACTAAAATTATTCTTCAAATCAATAAGTTATCAAATCAACTTACCCAGATGAGTCTAGATTTAATAATTATACTACTAATTGCGCATACATTGAAGTAAAAAAAGAGAGTTTTCATTTGATTTATTTGTTGTTTGAAATATTTTAATCATGGCTCGCGGTTGTTGGGTAGTATTGCCTCCAGTTCCACCACTAATGCTTGAATTTCAAATGGTGTGGTGTGTGGTTTTCTATCTCTTCTTCAAATTAACATGGCGGTATGTTCACCACTAGTCATCACTGATTGTGAAAGATCTGCTCTTACTTCGATGATTCTGACACGTTTTTGGGATAAAAATATTAATTGGGGTGGTTTGGGAGAAGTTTTATAAGTTATTTTAAAAATAATATTTATTTTTATTTTTTAAAATTCATTTTTTATATAAGTACATTAAAATGATTCAATAACACTAAAATACTAATTTAAAGCAAGAAAAATAATTCAAATTTTAATGAAAAAGGGTAGCACCGCAACCCCAAAACGGAGTTGAAAATGACTTGTTTTTCATGCGTGTTTGGAGCTGTGTTTGCACCGGAATTTTAGTAAATTTTGAAGAAAAAAATTAAATTAATTTTTTTATGTATTTGTGAATCATTTTAATATGTTGATGCCACACTTCTAATTAGACTGTTTGACTTTTGTCACTTATGGGATTCATCAAATAGTACAAACTAGTTTCAATGGATTTTCTATTGCTCGAGTAATTTAAAAATAAATTAAAATTAAATTATATAAAAATTAATTTAATATAATTTAATTGAATAGGTGGGTTCTAAGACAATAAAAATGACGGTTTGATTTTAGAAAAAATTAAAAAGATGTTGTTATTTTAATATTGAGACGTCGACATATTGAATTGATTTGAATTTCTTTATTTAACATGTCAAATTCGTGATACTAGTTATAAACTCTACTAGGTTTATAAACTTTGTTTTTTAAAATTATTTTTTATTTAATTATATAATAATAAAAATAATCACTCATAAAATCGAGCACAAATTAAATATCATGATATTTAACTGAGACTATAATAATCTTGTAAAAAATATATCAATATAATTTATAAAGAGAAATTTGAAATCAAGTATCATTAAATAATAAATTTTTTTTTAAAAAAAAAAACCTTGAAAGGAGAGATGACATCCAAGTCTTTTTAGATGTATTAAATAATACACATGACCACAAGATTTCTGCACCGACTTTTGAATTTCTTGACAAGTAGGTGCCTAGTCTTGCTTTCTTTTTTTGTATCCATGTAGTCAATGCCTGTAATTAAAATCTACTTGGGAGTTGTGGCTTTGCCACATGCAATTGTGAATTTGTATTGTGGTGTGAAATGCGGTTCAATACATATTTTTAAAAAATTTAAAATATATTTTTTTTTTTGTTAAAAATAATTTTTTTATATATTTTCGATCGTTTTGATGCGCTAACCTCAAAAATAATTTTTAAAAAATAAAAAAATATCATTTTAATACATCTTAATATAAAAAATACTTTAAAAAACAACCGCAACAACCTTCCAAATCAGCCATTAATTTCCATCCTTTTTGACAGAAAGAATTTTGTCAAGAAAGTAAATACGGCCTTCATAGTTCAACTTTTTTTGCTTGCTCGACATTGTCACTTCATGGAGAAAAGAGAAAAAAGAGGTCAATAAGTGATGGATCATACTGGTTCTAGCAGGTCTAGCATTCGCTTCATCACATTATTTCATCTCCTCAATTGCACGCCAAAAATCTTCTCTTTGCCAAGAATCTCACTTGATCCGGAAAAGAGAGATATATCCTCTTCTTTGTTAGTAGAGTGATACTTACAAGATGGAGGACTTCGCAACTTGCAATTAATCACACTTTCCAGCTCTCCTTCCTGGTCCCAAAAATTATCAAGAACAGTTATAAAACACCTAATTGCCTAACAGGTCAATTTGATTACCTGTTGATCTAAAATCTGACTTGAATTGGATTTTATTTTGAATTAGAATCTTTTTTTATATATAACTAAAACATGATTGTATTTTAAAAACAAAATGGCAGCGATTTGATCTAAAAATTAAATTGTCCCATCAACTTGTAAATTGATCCGATAAATTCATAACCCGAGACTTTAATCATATTAAATTTTATAACTATGACATCTAGTACAAAGATGGGGTAAAATATTGTTCAATTCTTACTTTAACTATCTTATACATAGGACTCTGGGTTGTTTATTTATATTTTATATAAAAATAAAGAGTCAGTTTGATATTGTGATAGTGGTTATTTTCTAAAATATTTTACTTGAAAATACATCGAAATAATATTTTTTTATTTTTAAAATTTATTTTTGATATCAGCATATTAAAATAATCTAAAAATATAAAAAAATTAATTTAAAGTAAAGAAAAAAATAAAAAAATTTAATGTTTTTCAAATTTTTTAAAAAATGTAAAAACATACCGTTTCTAGGATGTAAAATCCCTTAAATCACCATTTCTAACCTATGTATATATATATATATATATATATATATATATATATATATATATAGATGATTGATCATCACCATACAGGCTGCAGCAACTCAATAAAGCTTTCGGTGACTCATAAATGACTAGATCTACCAAATGTGGGAAAATGCATTGCGGTGATAGCTTCTGTTTTCGATTCCTTAGGCAGTGGACAAGATTAGGTTACGGTATGGGTGAGTAGAGAGCAAGGAACTGATTTTACACCATTACTTTTTGACATTGCATTGAATTACATCAGACATACATTCCCAAAGTGATAATTGAGTCTTTGCTTGGAATCCACCTTTTTTTTTTTCCTGGTGATTCCATGTAAAATAGTTGTAAAGCAAAATCAATACACAATTGCAAACTCTTGTTAGAGGATTGCATGATTATTTACACCATGAGATGCATACTTCTTTAATCACAAGGATATTGCAGTAGTTTCTGTTTTTTAAGAATACGTTTGGGAACGCGGTGCAAACCGCGTTCCCAAAAAATTTAAAATTTTTTTTTTCTAAAATTTAATATGTTTTAAATCGTTTTGATGTGCTAATATCAAAAATAATTTTTAAAAATGAAAAAACATCATTGGCATGCATTTCGGCACAAAAAATTATTTGAAAAGCAACTGTAACCACACTGTCAAATACTCTCCAGGTGTTTTTTGTATAAAAAAAATATGTTTTTTTAAGTATTTTTTAATAATTTTAACATGCTAGTATAAAAATTTTAAAACAATATTATTTTGATATATTTTTAATTAAAAAATATTAAAAAAACACTCGTGGTGTAATATCAAACACACGAAAGGCTCGAAAATGCTTGAACTTGAGTTTTTAATAAAATATTTCGTCGGTAAAACTGAAATAAAAAAATAAAAAAAACAAGGAAAATGGAAATGGATTTGTAATGTCGACATTATGCACGTGAGGAAACTTTATCACAAGGAATAAATATTCACGATTCCCTGTAATGGCATGCCACTAAGAGTACACGAAAGTTCTTCCTCCTTAGTGTGGAAATGTGGCTGCCAAAAAAGGTCACATTTAGACAGTGCAAACATGCACTGATCAACACCTTGATTTGATTAATATTCTTGCAGATCCTGAAATCCCAAGCAATATCCCCTGACATTCACCAATATTTTATGTGCCTCCCCGACCATTCCCAGCTCGGATCCCCCCTCTAACTTCATCGATAATTTGTCTAGGAAGAAATAGTTGTGCATTTGCACATGTAAGCACATGCAAGTTTGGAGGCAGATCAGAAAATATTTAAGATCCATTTACATCTACTTTATCCCCCGTTTCTTACATGTTCTCGAGTACCTTAATTAGGGTTATGAAACCTAGGCTAGTTTAATTGGTTAATCCGATGATTGCTAACCTAAATCATGTTCTAAATTGGTGTTTTTAGACCGATTATATAATTGACTTAATTAAATCATGGTGCTTGATGGGTTAATTCACAATCAAAATGACCTCATTAACTCTCTTTTTAAAAAAAAAAATGATAATGTTTTGATTTAAAAAAAAACAATAAACTTGGCTAACCCGATGATCCACTAACCTAAATCGTGTCCTAGATTGGTTTTTTTAAACTGTTCATATAATTGACCCGATCAAACCATGGTGCTTGACGGGTCAACCCACGACCAAAATGACCTTGTTAACTTTTTTTTATTATTTAAAATGATAACATTATGATTTTTTATTTAAAAAAAAAACAATAAATTTAGGTCAAGTCATTGACTCACGGTTAACCGATCCATTATGTAATCCTTGCCCTTGGGTCAGGTTGAATCTCTTAACTATGCATCTAACAAAGGGAGTGAATTACACTTGTTGTCCTCAAAGTCTTAGATTTTGATCATTTTAAACCTTTAGATATAGCTGTGCAAACCCTCGAGCTTTCAATTTGTGGACGCATGTGATTTTTTTTTTTTAGATTAATATGGATGTTCGGATCAGCTTGCGTATACCTCATTTTTTTTATATACATATATATGTAGATGTGGTAAGCACGAATAACAAGCATGAGTAGTCTGGAGGGACTCTCTGTGACTGCCCATTGAATGTTTGGTGCCCAAAATTAAAGTATAAGGGTGTAACCAGTTACATATTAAATTTTAGGGACCACGAAATACAATTATTATTATTATTATTATTATTTATTTTTGGCCACATATAGCTATCTTGTATTATAATGCATGGTAGTTCTATGATTTCGATTTAACAATTTTGAAACTTATTCTTAAAAGTTATAAAAAGTTCTAAATTGAAACAAATAAATTTGTGTATTAATAAAAAAAATTATTTTAATAATCCGATTGTACGTATAGATAGATGACTATTATCCATCAAGATTTGTAATTGCTTTCAAGAATGATTTAAACTAGTAATATTAACCAATTGTGTTTGTAGTAACTTAGTTGAACACACCAAATCTAATCAAAACCCAATCAGATCAACAACTAAAAACAAAATAAAACAATATTATTTTAATAAAAATAATTAATCCAAATTAACTCAAAATCATATAAATTAACCCGGTAATACAAACTCTTTTCCAAGTCCGATTTCTCACAACATTGCTAGAAGTTTAAATTGTTATCCAAATGCTCAAGTGAGGCATTTGTTAGATGTACATCGATTCAAAATTACATATAAACAAAGTATATATTGGGTATTATAGTAGTTTTTGTTGTTATAATTTAAAAAATATAAAAATATATTTTTACATGTAAAATAAATAAAAAAATAAATCTCAATAAAAAAAATTCTATTTTAATTATTAAAAAATTAAAAATTAAAATACAATTATATATAAAGCCCGGTATACTATTTAACTCATGAAACAGTTTTTTTTATATGTAGTTGGAGGAAAAAACAAAAACTACAATTAGCACCAAACGCTTGAAAGTGTCAGATAAAAGAAAAGAAGTGCACAGGTTACATGTTTCATGACAACAAATTGTAAACAAGACAATAATACCACATGAAATGGTTTTGTCCAAATGTCAAGCTATTTTCTGTTGCATGAATTTTTCTTCAGAGCAACAGTGGCAAGTAAGGCCGAAAGGGCCACATTTTTTCCCTCTGATTTTGATTTTTCACTGTCTGCAATAATGACATCAGAGAAAATATTAAATGCCAAAAAGAAATAAAAGATTCTCGAGTTTTTGACAAAAAAAAACCTGTAAGCCAAGCCTACCCAAGCCGACCCCAGGCTTGCCATTTTTCAGACTCGACTCCTCGTGTCCCTGCTTAATAATAAATGTTAGGGCAAAAATTACACACACACAATATTAAGATGATGTAGTTTTTTTTTTTTTAGTTTAACGTGGGTGTCCGGGCCAGCTTACGTGCACCTCGACTAATCCCACGGGCCCTGAAGTTAACGACCATGTAAGCCTTCAGTGGCCATCATATGAGCAACCACAGGGCTCGAACCTGAAACCACGGAGGGAGCAAACCTCTTGATCCCAAGTTCTTACCACTGGACCACCACCTAGATGGTTAGATGATGTAGTTTTTAATCATCTAGTAGGTGGTCCAATGGTAAGAGTTTGAGATTAAGAGATTTGCTCTCTCTGTAGTTTTAAGTTCGAGCTCTGTGGTTGCTAATATGATGACCACTAGAGACTTATTTGGTCGTTAACTTCAGGACCCGTAGGATTAGTTGAGGGGTGCACAAACTGACCCGGACATCCACATTAATAAAAAAGAAAAAAGAAAAAGTTGATTTAGTTTTACATTCAAATTATTTTATTTTTTCAAGATAAATTAACAGAGACCATTAATAATCTTACAATTAAGATTGATATAAGAAATTGTTTAATGGTGAAGTTTATATTACCTATATAACTGGAATATAATTTTGAGTTTTTCTCTGAATGCAATTACTCTGCTCCTCCATTTCAAAGTTTCTATAATTATCATATTTTTTCTCAAGAAGGAAAGTTTCTAGTCTAATCAAGTGAAAGAATAATTCACCAAATAACTGAATAAGAACATGTATATTTTATAATAAGATCAAGAATATGAAATATGATTTTCTCCTATAATATAAATTAAATAAATTTATAGGGTTTTTTATATTCTAAAATATAAGTTTAATGAAAATATAATTGACAGAAAAATAGACATGAAGCTTCTTCTTTTTTTCGAGTTTCTCTCTTATATTCTCTTAAAAATAATTGCTTTAAAGAGATTATAAGTAATTTCTTACAGCATTTAAAGTGAATATTATTTTTTTATCATATAAATATTAGAATTTTTGACAAAATACTATCATTTTATGTTTTAACTAGGGGTGAGCAAAAAAACTAAAAAATCGATTAAACCGAGAAAACCGGAAAAAAAATAACAAAAAAAACCGAACAGTGAAAAAAACCCGATTAAACTGATTAAAATTTTGAAAAAACCAACTTGTTCGGTTCGGTTTTATAAGCATGAAATCAAAAAAACCGAACCAAACCCAAACCGGAAAAAAACTAAGCCAAACTGAAAAATCGAGCCAAATCAAAAACCGAAGCCAAACCGGTCTGAATTCCTAGTTTTAACATTTTATGTTATGATATATTAGATCAGTTATATATTTTAATATGAAAATTCAGAATTTTGTAAAAAAATACCATCAACTTTATTTGAGTTGAAATTGACTCGATTTTTTTTTTCTAAGCTTGAAGTGGCTACTTTATTGCCGTTTATTAGGGCTGCTAATGATGATTTGTACTATTAAGGGCTGCAAAGAGTTATTGAAACGTATATTTATAATAAATTATATTTAGATTTAGTTGGTGGTGGCTTGTAAAATATATTTATATTTAAAGAATTATAAGTCATAAAACCGTTCAACTTGGCAACATTTATTTTTATTTATTGAAAAGATGTAAAAATTGGACCGATTTAGGAAAGTGGGAAGAATACTTGATTTAATAAAAACAAATAAAATTTTATAAAGAAACAAATCTTACATGTCTATTAATAGATGTTGGTTCATAAATATTTTGCATATTTTTTTTAATAAGAGGATGCCTTAAAACCAATTTCTTTAGGTAAATAATCTATATCAAGTTATTGCACACTAAAATAGAATATAAAACCCTATAAATAAATATAAATTTATTTACAAAATGATTGATAATGTAATTGGAACAAAAATCATGAAATGCATGTTTTTATAGACAATTTCTTATGCTTTTTTTTTTTTAACTCTATAGAATTATAATTACTAAACTTGGTAGGAGGTTTTGATATTTACAGGATAGTTATGTTAACTCATGTTTATTATTTTTATATTTTTTAACTATTAGTTTTGACTTGATTAAGTTGATATTAAATTTAATTATCTAAATTAATGTCAAAACCATTTTAATTTAAAATCCATTTTAATCATAATTTTTTAGATTAATCTATTAAATCAAGACAAGTTTAACAACTATATATAAAACCATGAAAAATCAATGTACAACCAAACAGGTTAAAAGATAAAAGAAATGGTTTACAAAATGTTTATTATGTTTGTGTTGTGATACTAGTTGCTTTTTAAAATATTTTTTATTTAAAAATATATTAAAATAATAATATTTTTTTATTTTTTAAAATTTATTTTTAATATTAGTATATCCAAATTATCTAAATATATAAAAATTTAATTTTAAAAAAATTAAAATTTATAAAAACACGCAGTGCGTAAACAAACACAACTTATATCTCAAATAACGGTCCCATCATACCCGACCCGACCATTCAAAACAAACCAACCATCCCAGCCGCCAAAGCCGTCCAAATAAAGATCCGACGGCTGAAATTATAAGGAAAAAAAAGTCAAAAACCAAGTCAGCAAAAGCCGAAAGAGTCCATAGCCCTCAAGGCCAGAACATGTAGGGAACACAAGTGAAGTCATAAATAAAATAAAATAAAAAAAGGCTGTCAGCCAGCCAGGTCACCCTATCTTTTCTCGTGGTGGAAATGATTCCCCTGCCTAAAAATTTAGTCTTAATTTCATTTGCATTTCAAAAATCCCTTCCTTTCTATCTGTCTCTCACTATATATAAAATCGTCGTCTCCTTTCCTCAGCTAACCCTTACTCTCTCTCTCTTTCTCTCTCGCACCAGCAACCGCAATACAAACAAGCAATTTAGGCCAGGCCACGTCTATAGCTAGATTTGGCTTGGTTCGTTCTCTGATTATTCTCTCTTATACTTCTCCGATTAAGGTAAGTAAAGGATCCCTTTCTCTATCTCTTCGTCTTGGTTTGAGCTTTGTAGATCGTGTTTTGGTTAAACGCCGTCTTTTTGTTGTTTTTGGTTTGGAATCGGTAAGTTTTAACGTTTTTTTGTTTCCGATCTATGATTTTTGTGCTGTCGAAGGTTAGATCTAGAGGTATTTGGTGGTTTGATTTGGATCGTTTGATTTGAGAGCTTGATCTGATTGTGTTGAATCCAGATCTGTATGTTTTTGTGACAAGTTATTAGATCTGTTTGATTTTGACCTACTTCGTTTGGTCATTGTTAGATTATAATCTGCCAGTGTGAATTAGAAGACATTGGTAAATTGGAAATGATGTGGTAATTGATTGAGATTTAGGTTGCATTTCTGTGTTTTAAGCTTAAAATAGATGATTTTCGATGGATATTTGGATTCTATTATAGTAGGAATGATAACGAAAGATAATCATGCTGATTGGATTAAGCTTTGGATGGTTAATGATTTGGAATAGTTAATTGGCTAGTCTATTTTGATTTTTAAATAGTGGAGGAACTAGATATGTTGTATTTGATTATATGCTTCATAGATATGTAGATGTATTTGTAAATTATGTAGAATGTATTTTTCTGGTGTGAAGTTTGTTTCTTTTACTCATTTATTGACTTTTTGCACAGAACTTGTAGAAAATGGCCGATTCTGAGGATATTCAGCCCCTTGTCTGCGACAATGGAACTGGAATGGTGAAGGTGGGTTAGTTACTTTACTAGTTGTGAAAATTCGGTTTTGCATTTTATTACTCTTAATTTGTTTGGATTTAATAAGTTATATTGTGTTGTAATGTTTGCAGGCTGGGTTTGCTGGGGATGATGCTCCCAGGGCAGTGTTTCCAAGTATTGTGGGTAGACCAAGACACACTGGTGTCATGGTTGGAATGGGGCAGAAGGATGCTTATGTTGGTGACGAAGCACAATCTAAGAGAGGTATCTTGACCTTGAAATACCCTATTGAGCATGGTATTGTTAGCAACTGGGATGATATGGAGAAGATTTGGCATCACACTTTCTACAATGAGCTTCGTGTTGCTCCTGAGGAGCACCCAGTCCTCCTTACAGAGGCTCCTCTTAACCCTAAGGCTAACAGAGAGAAGATGACTCAAATCATGTTTGAGACCTTCAATGTGCCTGCAATGTATGTTGCTATCCAGGCTGTCCTTTCCCTGTATGCCAGTGGTCGTACAACTGGTTCGTATCTATTTCTATTGAAATCTGTTTTGTATTTGCTTTGGTTGGGTAAATGATTTTGGTATTGAGTGGCTACTCATGTGAACAGGTATTGTGCTGGATTCTGGTGATGGTGTGTCTCACACTGTGCCCATCTATGAAGGGTATGCCCTTCCACATGCCATCCTTCGTTTGGATCTTGCTGGTCGTGATCTCACTGATGCTTTGATGAAGATCCTCACCGAGAGAGGTTACATGTTCACCACCACTGCTGAACGGGAAATTGTCCGTGACATGAAGGAGAAACTTGCATATGTTGCCCTTGACTATGAGCAGGAGCTTGAGACTGCCAAGAGTAGCTCCTCTGTTGAGAAGAACTATGAGCTACCTGATGGTCAGGTCATCACCATTGGAGCTGAGAGATTCCGTTGCCCAGAAGTCCTCTTCCAGCCATCTCTCATCGGAATGGAAGCTGCTGGTATCCACGAGACTACTTACAATTCTATCATGAAGTGTGATGTGGATATCAGAAAGGATCTATATGGTAATATTGTGCTCAGTGGTGGTTCCACTATGTTCCCTGGTATTGCTGACCGTATGAGCAAGGAAATCACTGCCCTTGCCCCAAGCAGCATGAAGATTAAGGTTGTTGCACCACCAGAGAGAAAATACAGTGTCTGGATTGGAGGGTCAATCCTTGCATCTCTCAGCACCTTCCAGCAGGTGAAGATTTTTCATTTCAATAACGTTTTATCTTTTGCTTTATATCTTGAGTGTGTGGTTGTGTGTTTGAAAGAGACTGACGTGCATGGCTTGTGTTGTGTCAGATGTGGATTTCCAAGGGTGAGTACGACGAGTCTGGCCCATCCATCGTCCACAGGAAGTGCTTCTAAGTTCCGAACAGTGCGGTGATGGTGAGTTCTTTCTTTCTATTTAGTTGGCTTTTTTCGTGTCAAGGTGTCATGAACTCAAAGTCCTAGTTGATATGGAGAATTTGTTGAGGTGGGGGTCATTGAAGGAGGGAACATTCTGATATTCAATGTATCGAATAGGCTTGTGATTCGATGTTGTTATTGCTGCTTTTTAAGATGCGCAACTGTAATGGTCCTCCCTCTCGATGTGGTGGTCAGACACTTTGGTAGTCAAGCTCTTTGCTTTCTTCCACATCATCTGTGGTTCAACCTTGCGTCTTTTTAGTAGGATGCTTGTAGACGGAGAGTGGTTGTGATGATGCTTTTTTATTTTTATTTTTTTTTCCATCTCAACATTTGAAGGTGTTTTTTTCCTTGGGAACATTAATGTTAATAGTTATTGTATGAGAAATTTTGTGTTAGTGTCAATTTGCTTTCATAAACCATATTGAAATCGTACTTAATTCTCCGTTTGAACTTCGAACGGATCTCTCAGTCCTTTCTAGAATATCTTTGTTGGTTTGTTTTACACGGCTTGCCTGTCAGGACATAATTAGTAGAAGTATCTAATTTTAATGTTGCTTAGTAATAATTATTCCCGTACAAAGCCCTTCTGTCTATAAAGGCAGATACTTAGTGCCATTTATGATTGGGTGCATCCAATCCATAATTTGTCATCAGTTTCTGTTGCCTCTCAACCTCTTTTGATTGGCGGGTTAGGTATTGTTTGTTTTTGTGTTTTTGTTTTTTAAAGTGAATTTGATTAGAAATATATTAAAATAATATTTATTTAACTATATTTTTAACATCTGAATTTCAGAAGCACATTAATAAAAACACATTTTTTTTTAAAGCGTCAAAGCAATAACAAGCTCTCTCTAAATTGAGTTATGGTGTTGTGTTAGTTTTTGCAAAAGCTATAAATGTTTTTTTAATCGAGGTTTTAAAAATGTCTTCTAATTTGTGGTTTTAACTAACGCTGCATCATATTACAAAACAGATTTAAACAATTGGAATTAGACAGGTTCTTTTAGTATCCTGCCGCAGTTCAATTCGATTCGATGGTATAAAAAATAAAAAAATACATTTGTATTTTAAATTTCATCTTTGTTTTTCAAGTACATTACTAGACACTAAAATTGGCTAGGCGGGGTTGACCGAAAGTGTTCTAATAACCGCAGTTTTTTTAGGGTCAGTCCTGGAGTGGACTGGGGGCTGACAGCTATGTTTGGTAGGACTAGTAGTTGGATACTGTGGTGTTTGACTTGAGATCAGCTTGGTCGAAGTGATTCCATTTGGATGACTGTGATAGCTATTTTTATTTTTAGTTGACTGGTCAAATCGAGAGAAAAAAGGAACTGAAAATGACAAAATAGTACCACTACTGGAATGTTAGGTTTGAATTGATCCACTTTTTTACGTGACTTCATTAGTCTACGTCACTTTGGTGGCAAATAAAATATTTGGGAAAGCATACCAAGGAGAGAAATAATTTATTCTTAGCATTCTAGCCAAGAGCATTTGTTTTAGTAGAATTAATTATAATTCCGTCTATGGAATGGGCTCTCTGCCTTTGCTTTTCAAAGACTTCAATATTAGACTAATGCTCTCTGCCTTCGCTTTTCTATTGAAATCAATAAGAAATAATGAAACACATGTTTCTTCCATTGAAATCAATTAGCATGAACCAAGACAAAGTTATTACGTTTGAGATTGTGTTTGATATTGTGGTTTGAAAAAAATAAATTAAAAAAAGAAGCATTTTTTTGTTGCTACTAGTTGTATTAAAACAGTTGATAATAAAATAACTAAAATGAACCTGTAGTTATTTCATAACTCGAAGTTATACAAGAAATATATGATTATTTATATGTAATAAATATAGCAAAACATCATTAATGTCCTACTTTAACCAAAAAACAGAAACTAACAATAAATGTATCAATGTGAAGTTGATCCGAGTAAAAATATTATTATTTATAAATATCCTGAAATATAAATTAGTTTAATTATAACGTCATCTATTTGAGGTGGTTTATGGTTTATGATTTACACTTTGTGAACATGTCATAACATTGATTAAAATTATTGGATACAAAATTTAAATAAAGATCAAATTCTAAATATACGTGATCATTTTGAGACTTTTTTTTTTAATATAGTAGTTGTATAGTGTTATTGATGCAACAACAATTTGAACTTGTGTTTTATAAGATTAAACGGATATGTTTTGTAAAATTTTCCATCTCTTTTTCCACCATCTAAAAATTCATTTAATCACATTATATATTGATAAGTGTGCATGCGTGAATGCTTCTTCACTTCTTGGATGTCCTCCTCATTGAAAATTTGACAAGTGATAAATTTCATGTTTATATGGAACTAAAAGTTTATGTTTATTTGACTATTCAATGTGTATCAAATACTATTTTTCTACAAAAATAAATAATAAATTTGTAAGTTATTATCCATAAAAATAGTAAAAACAATCACTTCAGTTTTCTCATTTAATTACATCAGTTTGTAAATAAATGTACAAAAATATCCTGATAATTTATATTTAGCATTAATAATACTTTTACCAGGCATATATTTGAATTGATCACAATCTCAAGGTCTTTGTTTCATGATGTTTGAAAATGGAAAAGAAACAGGCATGGTGTTGCAGAAAGTGTATAATTTAGAAATGGAAATAGAATATCGTAAAAGAAAAGAACACGGGCTCTATATCAACATAAAATTGAATTGAAATAAATTCAATAAACCAATTTTATTTCTTAGTTCTACAGAGCTTGGATACAGCATGGGCAATATTGAACTCTTATAAAGTGTGTGATCCGGTTCTTCATAAATTCATAGAACTTGCCAGAAGGTTCTTCGCGTTCTTCTCCAAAATCTTACACCATCAATTCCCTTGAAGCAGCAAAGCATCTTATAAAGACAAATCAAACCCTAAAGATGCCCTGAGGGATCAACATTTTGAACAATCCAGGGATGCTCAGGTAGCTTATGCAGCGGTGATCTCTCTACAGAATCCCTGGCAAGCATCTATTGATCAAAAAGAGAAAAAAAAACAAGAGAACATGAGTGCAGATCGCAAGCACGCTAGGCTCCCTGAGTAGTAAGGTCCTTTGCAGCAGAAGAGACAAATGGTTTTGGAGGGAACTTCAGATCCATTAGCACAATCCTATAGATAAGGTAACAAGTAGTAGCAACACAGTATAGAATGAGTAGTGCAGAAAAAATGATATAGAAATAAATTGAAATAATCTAAAACTCCCTTTTTTTTTTTTTTTTAAAGCAGCATGATATATCTAAAAAGAAGTTGTTTTAATATATTTTTTTAAAAAATGTTTTTTTAAGTAAAATCAAGACTGTCCCACATCGACCAAAAGGAACATACAACAGCTAGCCCTCATCTCTATACAATGAAACATATCGCTAATTCCAGAAACCATGGAGCCGTGTGGTGAGCACAGAGCGAACTATTCTTTCGCCTTTTACTAAAGAATACCGTGTGCTCTCCATTGATAGCGGCATACCTCTATTTTTGGAGGGGTTCTCCTTTGTGTCGACCCCCAACAATTCAAGCTCCAAATTTTTGCTTCTAGTAGATTTAAGTTTAATTTTATGAATCCAAAAAAATATAATTAAAGCTTCAAAACTTTAACCTAAAATGCTCCTAGTAGGAGGATAGCTCACTTGAAAACCTTCCTCGGATATCAATCCCGGTAAAAGGTGAACTACAACATCCATGTTCGAGCTTTGCATACAATTTTTTTGAATTTTTTATTTGGATCAGATTCATTGCTATTTTCTTCTATATAACCTGGTGAGATAATTTCATTACATACAGAACCTTGTGATAGATGCCCCGAACACTTCAGGTTTATTAAAATCAGTAAGCTCTTCATCTTGTTTTTCTAATAGCAGTTTCATGTTATAATTTAAAAATCTCACGATAAGTTGATTTCATCTTATTAAAGTACTGAGAAATCGTCATGTTTTATTGTGTCATCGACAACTTGTTGAGAAGTTGCAATCTGACATCATTCTTCTTTGATAAAAGACTAGTAAGGGTGTCTCATGCTTCTTTTGGCTTTGTAGCATCCCAAATATGTTCTAGTATATCTTCATTGCCTTACTAACTTTAATCTTCCACTTGCGCAAGACTCCATTAGTATCTTCGATTGGTTGTGTGTTTTCACTACAGTTGACCACAATTCTCACAGATCTTGGCTTAGCATGTAAGACATCATGCATGTTGACCGCGTAGTGTAATTCTGATTGTTAAGCTTTTTGATCCCGATAACAATTTGAAGATTTCCCATGTCTGCTGCTGCCTATGCTACTGTTGTTTTGGCTACTTGAAAAACAAAAATTTTGATGCTACTGCTGCAGGACTGTGTGTTCTACTGACTTGTTGCTTCTGCAATCAACTGCTGCTGAACTTTTTGTCTATTGCTGCTGCTGCTGGCGCTCCAAGCTGCGACTGCTGGAGACTTTCTGTCACGTGAAAAGCTACTGCTTAATTTGTTTGTTTATTTCTGCTGGAACTGAAGCTGGAATCAATGACTGCTGCAACTGATTTTTCTACTACTTCAGTGGAGACTCTATTGCTATGAGTCTGCAGCCCACGTGATTCTGCAACTGTAATTTCCTACAACTGCAACGTTGCTACTGTCATGTTCTAGGAGACTTGCTGCTGCCTCGAGTCTGTTACAAGCTGCTGATTTTCTTCTTCCAAAGACCAAATCGTTGCTGGTTCGTTTTCTTCACAACGTAGAATGCTGTTACGTCTTGTGCTCCAAGCTTCTGAAAAATAAATCTTGTTATCGTCATCGTTTTGGAAGACTAATTTGCTAAAGACACTGCTGCTTCACATGCGCCTTTTCTTCTTCCCAACCTATTGGTCCTTCTTTCCAACCTATAGGCTCTGATACGTTGGTTTTGCTCTAAGAAAAACACAGCAGCTAATACTTTCTCTTTATTATTTTCTTATACTTTCTTGAATATAATTTTGAATGTTTAAGGTGACTATATCTAACTAAGATGAAAACTAATCAACTAGCTAACTCCTACATAATAAAAATACAACAGATATTGGCCAAGTATTGCATAATTCTAACAATCTTAGAACTCTTGCAAACTCTAAATTCCTATAAACCTAAATTCTAGTTGATATTAAATTCTAGCACTGTTTTCCCCAAGTCGTAAGAAGTAAGAACTGAGCACCATGAGAAGTTGTACATACTTGTTCTAGGCTTTAGATTATGGCCCTTCTAATAGCATCGAACATAGCCAAAAAAAAAAAAAATTAGAAAGAAAACTTTTGTTCTTGTATTTTGGAGTGTCACAAAAAGCAAGAAGGAATCTCTTCATCCTAAATTTTTGGAGTGTCACAAACAGGTTCAAAGGTTGTTTTCTTCAACTTTAATTACAAGGTTGTACTTACCTTTATATATTTTCTCCCTAATTCTTTCCACTGACCTTACACAAGGTCGGTCAGCAAGTCATAAGATAAAAGTAAAACTGTCAGGTCAGATCAGGTTATATAATTATAAACGAAGTATACTTACCCAGTTGGTATCTTTCAGCAATCATTCAAAAATATGTTTTAATTCTTCGAATGTAATTTTTTTTAATTAATGTAGGTGTTCGAGTCAGCTTGTATGTATCTCAACTAATTTTAGAAGCCTTTAAAGTTAATAACCATATAAATCTCTAATTATTTTGAAATTTATAAGACTTGAATTGAAAATTTATAGGAAATAAATTTAAAATCCCACCAGTTAAGATGAGATATAAAAGGTGATCTATGATTAATGATATAAGAAAACGTAGTTGAGGAGTTACATAATATTTTGAAAGAAAAGGACAAGTCCCACATCGACAAAAGGAACACACAACAGCTAGCCCTCATCTCTATATAACAAAACATATCGCTCATTCCTAAAACCATGGAGCCGTGTGGTGAGCACAGAGCGAACTATTCTTTCGCCTTTTACTAAAGAATACCGTGTGCTCTCCACTGATAGCGGCATACCTCTATTTTTGGAGGGGTTCTCCTTTGTGTCGACCCCCAACAATTCAAGTTCTAAATTTTGTCTACAGTAAATATACTACATTTTAGTTTAATTTCTAGAATCCAAAAGCTATGTTTTCAATTGATGTAAGGTTAAAGTTTGATTTTAGTTTAAGATAAGTTAAGATTTGATGTTAGTTTGATTGGTAAGTTTGTTTCATATACACTTTAAGGGTTCTATTTGTGATATGTGGGTTCATTTTTTTCTCAAATTATCATTGTTGTTCATTTATAATGTTGTCATCTTGGATTGGAATTTACTGATTATGACTAAATCATGGTGCATTTTCATTTATTTTGCTGATCTATCGAAGACCAATTGCATGTAATGTTCATTCTAGCATTTGACAGATACAAATATTATTTTTAGGATCACTTTCTGTGATCAAGAAGTAATCGAGAATTGTGTGGGTATACAAGTTTTAGAGTTTTTTTCCTCATAAACCCTTAAAAAATCGATGATCTTTCACTTTGATTATTTCATTTTTGTAAAGAAGATGCATATATCAGCAATTAGGCAATTCTTGCTGCCTTGTGCAATGCAGGCTGGGCTGATTTTTCCTTTTCAATAGTTGCAGAGACATTCTCTTGCTTGCTTGTAAAAACCTAACAGTGATGAATTTGGTTTTTCCAAAATGGGATATATATTACATGTGGCTTGCAATGAGTCAATTTCCAACTGAAATCAACGAAGAAATCAGCACAATTCTGGAAGATTGTATCACTAAAACAATGAACTTGCTCTCATAGCAACAACTCTTGATCTCTATAAGCTTCAAATTCTCGGGATCTCTCTCTGGTACGAAGATATTGCCACTGCCATCTCTCCTTATCCTCGTGTTGTCATCAACATATCTTAATAAATTCATAATAGTGTTGATCTGTGTTCACCAAATCAAGGATCAAATGCTTTCTTCACCACCACATAGCTACAAAGTTAAAACAAGAATGTTCTTCTAAGCAAATTCATAATAGTGAATTCGAATGCCGAGAAGGATATGTGATCTCGAGCCAACCATCCAGATTCAAGACGTTGAGCAGAAGATAGTAGTTTTTCTAGAACATGTTTTTCTAGGTTTTGTTTGGTTAGTGTCTTATCATAAAAATACACATACAAACTGAGATAGTTTTGAAGAAAATACCTGTCTTCTCAAAATATGAAGGATATTAATATGAGGTGTATAGTTTAAATGGTTAGGTTTTAAATTTGCTTTCTAAAAATATATTAATTCAAGTTTTATAAATCTTATGGTCACTGGAGATTTACATAATTATTAATTTCAGAGCTCGTGTAATTAGTTGAGGTCTGAACAAGCTAACTCGGATATCAATATTAATAATAATAAAAAAATATATAAAAAAAACTGTGACATGTACTCTTTACCTCCACTGTCATTGTTTCCCGGGCAGCAAAACAAATATATCATATAGTTAGTGAAACAATGTGCATAACAAATTATAAAACAGGTTTGTTTGGGATATGAAAACATATTTAGTTATAAAGTTTTGAAGTGAAATTATATATTTTTAAAATAATTAGGATGACAGGGAAACATATTTAAGGAATGCTATTAAAATTATTAAAACAGATGATTACAAAAAAAAAAAAATATCATATAGTTTACTTGTTTGTTTTTACTTTGCTTCTATTTTTTTAGAAATTATATTATAGTTTATATTCTCAAGTCAGCGAAGCAAGAAAAAATCAACACATAATTGTTATTATATTTGATTTAATAACTAAAAAATCCCTTTTAATTCTAATATCATAGCTTTGTCATTGACCTCAAAAAACTCTAACCACTATCGTAGCTAACTTCTTCTTTTCTTCTTCCTTTTCTTTTCAATCTCTATCAAGCCCACAGGAAATAATTGAAGCCATTATTTTTGTACATGACAAAGTTATTGGGGGCGCCCTCTCCTGCCTTGGCTAGATTCGATTTGCAAGGCTTGGCAAAGAAGATGAGTGGTTTGGCCCCAGAATTTAATCAATTTCTTGACAAAATGATTGCAAAACAATTAATTTTGGTGGGGTTCATGCGAGTCATTTGAATTCTTTGGTGGGGTTCATGTGAGTCATTTCTCCATTTATGGCTCCCGAGAACTAATTTTACAGTTTGGAAGTGTGATAATTTCTGTTTTTGAGCGATAATTTTACAACGATGGCGGTGGGGTTTGTGATCATTTGAATCTTTTGGGCTCTTGAGGGCGTTTAGTTTTTCCAAAGGTAAAGGAGGGTATCTCTTCTCTGAATTTTCATTTTCTTTTTCAAGCTCCATTCTTAAATTGGGGCTCGTAGAAGTTGTGCTTTATATATTTAACGGTAATTTGATTATTTTATCTGATTTAAAAATTTAAATTGATTTAATATGCAAAGTGTAATTTAAAAAAATAAATAAAGATAAAGTAAAAGAATCAACAAACTATTCGAGACTTTTTTTTTTTAATTATCCCTTATTGAAACTTTGATTAAAAAAAATTGAGGATTACCAACCAATTTCTGCACAAGCCTTATAATGGCTTAACCTTTTCCTTTGAAGCAATTCCTCAATCATTAGAGTTCGTAAGTGTGTGCTTTTATTTATAGTGAAAAGTTTGTAGTATTATTCATTTAAAAATATATTAAAATAATTTTTTTAATATTAATACATCAAAATTATTAAAATCACAAAAAATAATTAATTTGATGATTTTCCAAGTCAAATACTTGAATACAATTTCAAAAAAAGAAGAAGATACTATACATAATTACATACATTGAGTTTAATCCTTTCTTTTTTTAGCCTCGAAGCTTTCACATTCATATGCTTACTTCTCACCCTCCATCCTCCATTCCATGTGGTTGATGATAGCTTTGCTTTTCACTTTCCATGGTAGAAATTTCAACTTGACCCCATGTATGATTTAGGTAAGCTGGATTTCTTTCCTTTGCGAAATAGGCAGCTAGCTCCCTTCTTGCTGCCATGGAAAGTGACTCTTGGATGAACTTCATAACAACTACTTTGTCCTATAAGGTCACCATTCTCTTCAAAATTCCAAAATTGTTTGTGGAATTTCCACTGAAATAAATAAAACGTCTAGAGAAAATAGCCCAAGAACTTGGAAATTCGTTTTGATTTATTATCGATCCATAAAATTCTCTAATAATAATAATAAAAAAAAAGTTTGATATACACATCGAAATACATTTAAGAAAAAAAATGTTAAGAGATAAGATTTTCAAGGATAGTATAATTTGACTTTGGATTTAAATTTAATATTTTCTTACTATTTTATTTAAATATAATGATATAAACACATCATAATTACATCAATACCAATATTCTAAATTTTTAAAGAAAGTACTATCAATGGATGAAAGATTAAATTTTTTGGTAAGTGTTGAGAAATTATGGGTATTAATAAATCCTAATATAAAGTATATTAAAATTTAGAAGTTGAAAAGATTAGCATGAGAAATCTTATGGTGCTCAAAGTGAAGCTACTAACATCCTATTAATTACTTAATTAAATTCATTTTATAGTAAATAACTTAGATATTATTATCATTTTTGATAAGTCATGAATCTTATTTTCTTTCTCTCACTCGTGTCTGTCTTTGTTTTCAAAGTAAATCTTATCAAGTAACTTATAGGATATTACTAGTTACAGTTTGAATATCATAAGATTTTTCATGTATTTATTGGTCTTAAATGTGAGGCGAAAGGAAAAAATAAAAGGGGAGTGTTAGATTAAGTGAGTATATGTTATTGTGATGTAGAGTTCATTTTAAAAATATTTTTTTACTTAAAAATTTATTAAAATATTTATTAAAAATATTTTTTATTATTTTTAATATCAATACATTAAAACTATAAAACAACACTAAAAATAACATCAATTTATTTTTATAAGTTAAATATATTTTAAAAAAACATTTTTTAAAAAAATTATCATATTCTAGGACACACTAAAAAACAAGGGGAAAATGAGTAAATCTTCTATACTCTTTTAGGTTAAGCCAGCACCTCATTAAGCATTTAAGATGAAATCGTCAAAGTCAAAGAAACCAAGTTGCCACCAAGCCAACACAACATCTAATAGGGCAAGGCAAAACATTTACTTTATGTGATTGAAAAGTATTTTTATTAAAAAAAATTTAATTAATTTTTTTTGTGTTTTTAAATTATTTTGATGTGTTAATATAAAAAAATTAAAAAATATATTATTTTAATATATTTTTAAATAAAAAAATACTTTAAAAATAATTATTAACCCACAGTATCATACAATAAAATCCACGAATTGACGAAAGAGGATTCACAATAATTCTCCCACTTGCTTTAGTTTCTTCTTTAAATTTAATAATAACATAACGTAAATATTTTATTTTTATATAAACGGTCATTCAACTTTCTAGATGTTATTTTTTAAATAATTATTTTTTGATCAATACACTAAATAATAATAATAATAATTAAAAAAAAAAAAACATACTAGAAGTTCCCCTTTACCTCGTAACAATCACATACATAGGTGCTAGTTGAAATTATTGACAAAGTGAAGTCCCTCACGCAAGAAGAAAGTAATTATGTATTTTAAACCACAATCAAATGCTAGAAATTAACACGACGTCTTCATCAAGAATAGAGAGTTACTTGTAGAATTAAAACATTCATGCATGGCGCCATGATAATAACTTCCATTTTACTTCAATTTTGACACTACGAGATCTCCGGCAAGCATCCATTCAAGATATTTTGAAGCAAAGTAGAGGACAAAAGGTCTCTGAAATTGGATTGTCACGCTCACTAAGGTCCCATTTATCTACATACATAGGTGGTTTAAGAACACAATTTCACCACCTTAATCTATGGTTGAAAAATTGGACTTTTGCGAGTTGTTTCATGTAGTTGCTTGCTTGGCATCTATGAGAAGGCAGGATTATCCGAGTTGGTTTTTCTTGTGTTTCGATTTGTTTTTTAAATTGTTTTTCTCTTTAAAAATATTAAATTAATATTTTTTAACGTACTTTTTAATGGTTTTGATATGCTAGTATGTTAAAAATTAAAAAAAATATTTTAATATGTTTTTAATTAAAAAAAAATGTTTTTGTAAAATCAGCCTGCAAGTATTATGAAAAAGACACTTTGAGTAATCCATTCTAGCACTTTTTTTATATATGTATAATTAAAAAAACTAATTTTTCTCACCAGCTTTGCATGATTAGGATGAGCAAATTCTATTGTATTGTATTCCACTCATATTCCTTGGTGTAAAAGTAAGGTCCTAATTGCAAAGCTGTCAAATCTAATTGTTTAATGATCTCTGGATCATTGTGACATGCAGCTTATCTCGAAAACTTGGCATCGTGACATGGAGCCTCGTCTACACCCACAAGCATTCATTTTATTTTAATATTTCCAACCTCTCTATGTGATTCCATTTTCCATTCCCTTATATATATATATATATAATACATGATTTTTAGATTATATTGGGAGTAGTTTTTAAAAGTATTTTTTAATTTAAAATATATTTAAATAATATTTTTTAGAATTTTAATTTCAACACATTAAAATCATCAAAAAAATATCTAAAAATATTAATTTAATATTTTTTCTAAATAAAAATTAATTTAAAAACAGGTTGTAATATAAAAACAAACACTAAATTATGCTATTGAGATGAGAAGATTAGATAAATATGAAGACAATCTTATGCTTAATTTCTTTATCTTTCTTAATATGTCAATATTGATATACAAAATCTCTCAAGATTTTGGATTAAGAGTGAGAAATATAAGAAATAAATTCTTAAAATCAAGTGTGATTTCTTTTTTTTATATTTATCTTTCTTTTAGTATTATAAATATTAATAATTACAACTTAAACATCAATTTTTTTTTATATCTATCCAAATGCATGGATTCCTCCTCTCTAGTCTCATTATGTAAAATGGAGACACTGAAAAGGGAAAACAATGGGCTTGGTAGGCCTCTTATTTAAGACAAGAATAAACAACTTGCCACCACAATCATATCCATATTCTTTTACCTTTTACTTTTCAATTTTTACCCTTTAATTCTATCAATTATTTTATTTTATTTTTTAATTATTTGTAAGCCTCCTATTTTTTACCAAAAGTCAACCCCCAACTCCATCTCCTTTAACCCCAAAATACTTCCAAAACTCACATGTCAAAAAAATCAAGCTTGTTATTTTGTTGTACCCACCACTTGATTACACCTTCCCAGCTTTATCCCTTTATAAAAACCAAAAACCCTAATTTAATTTCACCACCATTGTATTGAACCATAACCACAAAGTAGAATTGTAGGTAGTAGCAGTAAGAGAGAAGCTAAAAACCCCATTTTTATTTTAAAAAACAAAAACCCAAAAAGAAGGAAAGAAAATTTAACTCCAAGAATTCACCTTTCTTGTCTAAAGCTGTAATTTTTCTTTATCCTATCAAAATCATGGAAGCGTCAACCACTTTCCTGGAAAATTCAAGCGCCGCCGCCGGTGACTGGGAGGACGAGGAAGGCGATGAGGGGATGAGGGTGCAAGCTGAAGAGGGTGTGCAGTGCTCAACAGCTAACAGGTGGCCAAAGCAAGAGACTTTAGCTTTGTTGGAGATAAGGTCAGATATGGATGTTGCATTTAGAGACTCTGTTGTTAAAGCTCCTCTTTGGGAAGAGGTTTCGAGGTGAGTTTTTTAGCTTCTTCTGGAGAGTTTGATAGAAAATGACGTAAAGTTTTGAGCTTTATGTTTTTTTGTCATTTTACGTTTGGTTGCTGAGAAAATGGTGGAGAAGACCTTGTTTTTAGCAAATTATTGCATAATAATCAATCTCGAGGTACCCATCTGAGCAGAATTGCAAAATTACCGTTCTTTTTGTCTATTGTGTTCATTTTTTATAGTCTAAGTTAATTAGCATTAAATTTTGTGTATAGTGTCAAAAGGGTCTAATAAGGATGGCTTTTTAGCTCAAATTACTGCGTGTGTTAATATTTTTAGTTATTGAATCATGTTTGATATTTTTTATTGGTTTATTCAAAGTTTAAGCCGTTAGTGAGACCATGGAATTTATTTTTTTTCCTATTGGTACTGTTGCTATCAGGAAATTGAATGAGCTTGGGTATAACAGAAGTGCCAAGAAATGCAAAGAGAAGTTTGAAAATATTTACAAGTATCATAGAAGAACCAAAGGAAGTCAGTCCGGTAGGCCGAATGGCAAGACATATAGGTTTTTTGAACAATTACAAGCTTTAGATAAGACCAATGCATTAGTGTCACCTACATCGTCAGATAAAGATCATTGTTTAATGCCTTCGGCCTCGGTAATCCCAGTGAGCTTCATCCCAAATGATGTTCCATGTTCTGTCCAGAGTCCTAGAATGAATTGCACCGACGCCACCTCTACTTCAACTGCATCTACTTCGAGTGAGGAATCAGAAGGAACAAGAAAGAAGAAGCGGAGATTAACAGATTTTTTTGAGAGGTTGATGAAGGAAGTGATAGAAAAGCAAGAGAATTTGCAAAATAAGTTTCTAGAAGCAATAGAGAAATGCGAGCAAGAAAGGATAGCTAGAGAAGAAGTGTGGAAGATGCAAGAATTGGATAGGATTAAGAGAGAACAAGAGCTTTTAGTTCACGAAAGAGCGATTGCAGCTGCGAAAGATGCAGCTGTGCTTGCATTCTTACAGAAGTTCTCTGAGCAAGGTATCCCGGTGCAATTGCCTGACAACCCTACAGTCCCGATGAAATTTCCTGACAATCAAACATCTCCAGCGCTACTGTCCAAGAACCAAGCAGTTCCAGTGGAGAATGTAGTGAAGACACATGAAAATAGCAGTGTTGAGAGTTTTGTCAACATGAGCTCATCAAGATGGCCTAAAGAAGAAATTGAATCTTTGATCAAGATACGAACTTATCTTGAATTCCAGTATCAAGAAAATGGACCAAAAGGGCCGCTGTGGGAGGAGATATCAACATCAATGAAAAATCTCGGTTATGATAGGAGTGCAAAGAGGTGCAAAGAGAAATGGGAGAATATGAACAAGTACTTCAAGAGGGTAAAAGATAGCAATAAAAAAAGACCTGGGGATTCTAAGACCTGTCCTTATTTTCAGCAGCTTGATGCTCTATACAGAGAGAAGACTAGGAGGGTTGATAATCCCAGTTACGAGTTGAAGCCTGAAGAACTTTTAATGCATATGATGGGTGGCCAAGAAGATCAACAACTGCCAGATTCTGCCACAACAGAAGACAGAGAAAGCGAAAATGTTGATCAGATTCAAGTAGACTATAGAGGCAAAGAAGATGGAGATGGTTATGGAATTGTAGCTATTGATCCCTCTTCATTGGAAATTATGGAGTAAGGGAATTGTAGCTATTGATCCTTCTTCAATGGAAATTATGGAGTCATTAGACAACGAATTTCTTTCCACAGCTATACTTAGTTTGCCTTATTCTGAGATGTGGGTCAAAGTGATTATGGAGTTCTTCCATGGTTCCATGAACTTTCCGGTTTCGAAGACCTTATTGTCAAGAACCAATTAGGAATACATCTCATAGAAAGCGGCATCCTTGCATATGTATAGTGTATATGGTCATCATTTGTTGAATAAACATGTCAAGAGAGATAGAGGTTGAAATTAGTAGTAGGTTAATATGTACTAAAATTGTTTACACTTCACTTTTTTAGCTTTTGAAAGCTCACACATGTATGCAAAGGTGGGAAAATGTTTGTTCATATTTGTATCAATCAAATGTTACATGAGCAGTGCAGTCTAGCATCACCTTTTTAGATGACAAATTGCAAATAGTTAGGTTATTTTTGTGTAGGAGGGACCAGTCCATGGAGCAGGTAAAGAGGAGATAAACTATGGGAGAAAAAAAATGGCAGACTGCCCTCATCACTAACACTACGTTGAAAGTGATTCACTTTTTTGACTAGTGCCTATCATTATCACCCGTGCGCAAGCTGATCTGGTGTGATCGGCAAAAGCAGTACCTTTTGACTCCTGCCATCTCCTATCCATCCTTGTATCTTTGCCTTGGCAGGCCTCCAATCCTGAAGCTTGGAAGAAAAATGCTTTCCACTTCAGTGCCACAGGCTAGGCATATGTGTGTAACATTCTTGATCTTGGAAAGTTCCACTGCTGCAAATTGGTGCTGCCGTGGTGATCATGGTAGAGAAAAATGGACACTCCTGTTGAAAGGGGTGCGTGAAGGTCAGAGTTCTGATAGTGCCAAGAGATGAGGAGGTTTCCAGTCTTGTGAAGACTGGCCATGAAGATGAGCTCTGCTAATTTGGGCTCCCTTACAAAATCTTTGTAAAGTATTCAACACTGCTAACAATTTGCTAAAGAAGTCAGAGAGATCACCATCAAGCATGTGAAGAATGATTAATATTGACAAAATGGATAAAAACATGTTTGGTTACATGAACAAATATAAAAATAAATAAATTTTTATCTTTTTAAAATAAAAAGGATTAAATAACAAGTTTTTTTTATTGTAATTATCTCGATATCCGAAATAATAACTAAATATTACCTTACAAATTGGTCATACAAAGATTTGAAAATTGTTATGTCAGCAACAAGATGGTGAAGATTTAATGGAAAAATATTTTAATTAGGATCATCAGCTAATTCTTATACTATATGATAAAAAAAATATTTTAATTATGTGGCTAACAGTATACATGGGATTAGATTTCAGCTTCCGAGGAATTACATGCAGCAGTGCAGCTTAACAGATGACGCTAGATTTTGGCCCATGAAATTGAGCTTAGTTTATATTATAAAGTTGGGCCATGCCCTGGTAAATTACTGAGTTTTTTTTTTCTTGTAATTTTTGTGAAAATGGTAGATTACCAAAATCAAATGCACTCCTCGACAGTACTGAAACATTTTCTTGAAGAAATTTTACCTTTCCACCCAAATTTTAGTGTGGTTGAGAGTATTTTAATTATTGTTTTTTAAAGTATTTTTTATTTAAAAATATATTAAAATAATATTTTTTTTATTTTTTAAAAATTATTTTTGACATCAGCATATTAAAATGATCTAAAATCATAAATAAAAATTAATTTTATACAGAAAAAATAATAAGGGTTATTGAACACAATTTGTAAAATATAAAGACATATAAATTACTTATCATATTAAGAGTAAGGGATATTTTTATATCAAAATATATTATGCATAAATCATATGATTTTTATGTTAATTTAGATGAAGAAACAGACAAAATGACAGGGAAAATAAATTATTTAGAGATTAAATAATTTCAATTAAAATAGGCAAAACCATCTCCCCCTTCTGTTTTAAACTCAATCTTTGGCAAGATTTTTCCTAATTTGGACAAGTTTTACTGATTGTAGTAAGAACCGAGTTTCTTTTATACTCAGTCTTTCATATCAACTCAAACTAATGAGTGGTTTAGTGTCCGTTTAGTATTATTATAGCTTTTGGTTTTTAAATTATTTTTTTAATATTAAATTGATGGTTTTTTTTTTCAAGTATTAAACTAGATTTCACTTTCATAAAAAAAAATTAATGAAGTTAATTCGGAATCTGATCGAATATCTAAGTTGACTATGTGAAACTCAGTTAAAAATATTGTTGATTTTTTTTTAAATAATGTTGTTTTATTTTTTTAATATATATATATATATATATATATATATATATATATATATGCTTTTTTGAATTAATTTGAGTGTGTTTTTTATTATGAAATAAAATGCTTTTCAAAAATATTTTTTTTTAATATTAACATATTAAAATCATCGAAAATACTAAAAAAACATTAATTTAATATTTTTTAAAAACAAAAATAAAAAAACATTAATAAAACAAAAACTACCACTCTTCTAAATTACAATGAATTAACTCTGAAAGATAGCTTAATTGGTCAGGTGTTGAGTTTACTCCTTAATAGTTATGAGTTTGAGTCCCTTCAGAGCTACTGGAAACTTATATGATTATTAACTTTAGGATAAGTAGAATTAATTGAGATGCGTGTATCGAAATAATCATATTAATAATAATAATAATAAATAAAATAGGAATTAGTACTCCCGACTTATAGCTCCAACCTTATCATGATCCATCCCCGAGCTTAATACCTATTCCCTCAACAATTCGGACACCCTCACTTCGAAAACAAAATTAACAAATCATAAATTGAATGCTCCAAATTTCCCATTATTATAACAGTTGATGAACATGCTTACAAGAATTTTATGTCCCATTGGATTACAGCTACTATAAAATATTGCCTTTTCCACAAACCCCATAGCCCTCCCCTGCCACATACAACAAGGAGTCCCCCCCCACCCTACAGCCCCCTCCCTCAACAATGGCAGATTATGAAACCCACCACCAGAGCAACCACCACCAACAAATCCCAAAAGAAACAGCTTTCCAAGCTATAAACACCATAATCCAGCTCCACTTTGAGAAGACCCTTGAAAAGAAAAGAGCCATAGACCTCCAAAAGAAAGAACTCCACAAGCTTTTCCTCCTCTTCTTCATCTTCCTTTCTCTCATTTTCATGGCTGAAGCACAGCCCAATCGCCTTCAATGCCGCCATTGTTGGGCACCCATTATCCTCCTCTCTTTATCACACCTCATCTTCTATGTCTCCGTGGCTCAGACCCTTAGGTGCATCAATGGTTTCAAGTACCAAAGAAGGTGTCACAAGCTCACTCTTGGCTTGGCTACTGAGAAGTTAAGGGAGTTGAAGATGAGAACAGCTAGTGGTAGCAACGAGTATGGTCACGATCACGTTGTTGTTAGTGATGAGGGTGAGCTTGAGATTCATTATCAAGAACCGCCTGAGAGCTACTTCGGTAAGTTCAAGAGGAACTGGGCTTTGCATTTTGGGTTCTTGATCTTCATCTATGCCTTCATGGTATCTACTTCAGTTGTGCTTCTTTGCTTTTAGTACCTTGCCTGTTGGTCAAATTCATGTTGTCTTTTAGAAGTGTAAGCTTAGTGTTAGAAGGTTGAGCAAGAAAATAGCTTCAAATCTCTGTAATTTGATGTGAGAAAGAATTTGTTTTCGTTTTTGAGAATTAAATTCTTGATTTCAATTACAATTTGGAAATTGGAATCTCATTTTTATGTTTTCCTTGATTGGTTTTAATGCTAAGCTATTGTTTCCCCTTTTTTTTTTTTTTTTTGCATACCCAAAAACAAGAGAGGAACTCATAGTAGATATACTTAATTTAATATTCTCTTTGGAAATAATTTATTTAATGTCATTCAAAGATGCTAGCAGCTTGGTCTTGGGCATGATGACTGCTCATGATGAGGACTGCTTTTGAATACTTTTGCTACTTTTTTTACATTCTCTTTTTGGGGAGAGGGTAGATCAATTGTTTCTATTGGGTTTTGACTTAATTGGGTTTGAATTGGATTTGATCTGATTAATTAAGTTTTTAAAAATTTAATAAGAGTTTGATTAGAAAAGTTATGATTTTTAGCTGTGATTGTGGCTTTTGATTGAAGTTCAAAAGCTATAAATTGTTGTTTTTTTAAAATAATTATAAAATAAAGGGTTTAGATCTTAATTTTTAAGTATTACTGAACCATAGAAACTAAAAATAAAATAAAGTTTTTACTATTCTAGTGACATTGTAATTTTTATATTTCAAGGAGACCGAAAATAGAGTAAAATAAACTCAAGTTATTTATTTATCTATAAATAGATGCAGCTGTGTTAATATTTATATTTATATTTATATTTATATTTATAGTTTGAAATTTGAATGGAGGAAGAAAACTACCCGTTGAAAATTTGTAGCCAGAAAGTGAGTATTCATTGGTTTAAAATTTAATTTTATCTTTATTTCTTTTAATTACATATAATATTTTTAAACCGACTAAGTTGATTGAATTACATTAAGTTGATTGAATTACATTAAAATAATTTTTATATAATTTAATTTTAAACTTGAGTTAAATACAGAGATGGGTCAAGAATTTCTTTTTTAATAATTTTATTTTTTAAAATTTTATTTTAATTTTTTTTATTTATAGTTGTTTTTGAACACGTAAACTATATCATGTTAAAAGTATGAATTTAAATTTTTGATTATTTTTTGTTAAATTAACTACATGTTTGACATATTTGAGCTACGTCATAGACTTTACTTTAACTATCCAATTCATAAAAGCGTCCGAAAGACATTCTATTTCATGCTATCACAATTGACCTCTTCACTCAAACACGGCTAGAATCCTTTGATGAATCAAGTGGAGTTTGAAATTGCATTTTAAACCGTAACTTTTTAAATTTTAAAGCTTTTTTATATAAAATTATTATTTTATTTTAATATATTTCCTAATAAAATCTATTTTATAAAATAATTACTACCGCAATCTCTCAAACACAAGTAAACTATCCATGGCTTTTTGTCCAAATTAAAGGGTCCCACATGGATTATAGAACGAAGAACATGCAGTGTTAAGATCACAATAAGGGCCCAGATAATCCACAGCAACTCATATGTACACTTTCAGGCACCAGAGCCCTATCAGCTCTACCAAAAAAGATGGCCTCTGCTTTTTACAATGTAAGAAGGCTGTTTATATGGAAAAAATGGAAGATTATTTTTGAAAGATAATCTTCTATTGAAGGCCAAATCCAAATAAAATCAAATAATTTATTGTTTTTTTTTCTTTATTCACATGATCTTCTACTGCAGAACTGGTAAAAGTGAAATATTTTTGGAGTTCTATGAATCTTCTAGAAAGTTTTTTGGAATTTTTTTTTTTATCTTCTGTAATGGGATATTCTCTTTTTAATGCCTAAACAATTAATTTTATCCATTTCATCCTATATTTATATATTTTAATCCAAGGCATTGAATATGAACAATTTTAGAACATGGATTTATTTATTTATTTATTTCAAGCTTCTCTAAAACTTGAAAAAATTCCATCTGTGTCCATTTATCTAATATGATCGAAATCTCAAATTGAACCCTTGCTATTGAAAATGGGTTAAGGAAAGGGTTGGTAGAGCGAAAAAGAAAATCAAAAGAATTAGTTTATAATATTGTGAAGAAAATATAAGTAAATGATATAGTACACCTCTTCTCCATTATTGCTGCTTCCATTAAGAAAAAGGTGGCGACTAACAGTGAGGAATTCAGTTGCAGCCTGGTGCTTAAACTCAGGCGAGAGCATCACATAATGATTTGTATGCGTTGACACAAAGTTTGAATCTCTCTCCGGCAACTGCCTGCAAATATTCATGAAAATAAATGCTTCAGGAAGAAAAACAAGGAAAAAAAATCGAAGTTGAAGCTAACAATACCTGAAAGTCTAAAATAGCAACTAAGAGGGGTGAATGAGATGTTCAATTGAAAGTTTGATGCTTCAAGAAATTTAACATATCAATTTCAGCTACAACACGCTAGACACAAATAAAATGAGATAGAGAGTAAGAGACGCCAATTTATAGTGGTTCAGACAATCACCTACTACATTCTTTAAACCTCCATTCACGCATTCACTATCCAGACTACACTAATCTTTTTTACAAGATCAAGATTAGAAAACCTTTCACAATCTTTTTCAAGGATCAAGCCTTTCGATCACAATCTTTTGAAAGGCTTAAGATTAAGCCTTTCAATGACTCACAATCAAAGTTTTTTTCAAGTCGTTCAAGTGTCACTTACACTTTTACAATAGGTATCTCTCAGGAGGATTTTTCACACCTTACAATGAAAAGAAAATTACAGTAAATTGAGTTCAAGTCTTTATGAATGTAATCTGACATGAAACAGGGATTTGATGCAAAGAAAGCTTTGTAAATATTATGAAAATAATAAAAGTTTTTTTTGATAAGAGAATTTGTAAGCATCAAGTGTTGTAAAAATAGAGTTGTGTGTTCTACACTTAAAGTGAAAGAGTGATATTTATAGGCAAAAAGACCACACGTGGCTGTTTCTCACACTAACAAGATGGGGTTAAAATATTTTGATTTTTGATGTGTTCTTCCATCTATGTTAGAAACGGCTACATTTCTATTTTTGAAAGAAAAAGAGTTGTTGCAAAAGCTTTAGTAAAAAATAAGTTGATCTCTTAAGACAGCTAGCACTTGTCACCTCTTTAGTGTAAAAAGTGTTACGTACAACTCTTTCAAAAATTACAAGTTTACTATTTTAGCTAAAATTGGATAAAAAATGCGAAAACTCATGTGATAAAGTCTTTTTAGCTAGAAATGAATAAAAAGCTTTTTGATGATTAAAAGTGTAATAGCACATGTCATCAAGTTCATGCTCTTCATTTTAAAACAATTGAGTGAAAATACTAAAACATTTGTTAAAAGAGTTTTTCATGAGGTATTTTTCACCATGCATAAATCTCGGCAATAAAGCTATTTTGGATGATGAATTTTTGGCAATTAAAATAATTTTGGATAAAATTCATTTTTGTGATGTCAAATTAATTTCTATAAAAACTTGATTGCATTAATATAAGTTTAGGCATCTTCAAGTCATGTTTGCATCCAAAAACATGTTATCAGAACTCTGTCAGCAGGGATGACAGGATTTGAACCCGTTATATTTTGTACCCAAAACAAACACGCTGTCAAGCTGCACTGCATCCCTTTCAATTGGTCTACAATGTCATTGTAGAGAATCCTTGTCTTGTTTTCTACATATTTCAAACTAGCCTTTGTAAACCTTAGCACTTCTAAACACACTACTTACAAGACAAACTGATAGATATAGGTGTGCCCTATAATCATCAGAAAGTGATGCAATGAGGATTTGATACCATATCCTGCTTATAGATGGGCAATGTCTTCGTTGATCAAGAAACAACGAAGTCTTATGAGGGAAAAACTAAACACGATTTTCTGGATACTGGTATGGGTGGAGGGATAAATTTATTAACTGACCTGTGAAGCACCTTGATGCTTATCCGGATGCCATTTTAAAGCTGATAAGCGGAAACTGCAGGCATAATTAAGGCAGAAATGATCAATAATGGTGTAATGAGGAAGATTTGCTGAATCAAAGAAAAAAAAAATATGCTTACTTTTGTGGTCAAGAAAAGCAGTAAAGCACTTACGCGTTCTTAACATCTTCAATCTTTAAAGGACCGGTTAGAGGCAGACCAAGGATTGTTCTGTCAGAATGTGATCCCACAGAATACGATGCGTTGCCAGACTCTGTTTCTCGATTAGCATCCCATTCTTTGTATCTTTGGTCCTTCCACTTTGGAGGCTCTCTCCACTCAAATCCAGATGGTTCTCCTTGGAAAGACTTATTAGACCACGTATACCATCTGTTTCCAAATGTTGCATGAAAAACTGTCTCGGGATCGCCAGAGTCCTCAGCAGAACTCTCTCTTCTTAGCTTACCTGATCATTTCATGAAGTCAGGAGTCCATCCTTTTGTGAGAAGCGAGGAAGTCACATTGTACTATGGCTAGTTGGCTGAAAATAATAAACAAAAGGAAAGGAAAAGGAAAAAGCCCACTTCTTATTTTGTCTTGGTGATATTTCTTAGCAGATCGAGCATAAGCCTTTTCATTCCTTTTTCTGGAGCCAAATGGTGGCTCTGCATCGGATGACCATACTGGGTCCTTGTGCTGGATAAAAAATGCAAATCAGTATCACTTGTAAAACATGTAAGCTAAACTTTTGACCAGAAAAAAAAAAAAAAGAGAATTAAAGGTTGAGGTACATGCTCTGTCTCTGAGAAAATAGATATGCTTCACATAATAAACAAACAGGGAACAATTCATGGCTTTTGTTTCTGGTCAAGAAAAAAATGGAGAATCAGATTCATGATTCAGATTGCCATTCCAAAAAACTACACGACTGATATGATGATGCTGCACCTTTTCATTAAACAACTAGAATTTGAGTTAGATAGATATAAAACTAGAAAAAGAAGGTTCATATCAAGAAGACACTGATTGTATCCATACACTCATTGCAAAATCGTCAAGTAAATCCTTTCTGCAAAGACAAAAACTGGATGCAATATACAGTCACATAAAAGACTTCTTAGAGCAATCTAGGCTATACCGGTGAAACTGTGTTATTGAGAATGATTGACTGCTTGTTCATAGAGTTCTCCAATTAAAATGCTCTGTAAAATGTCAATGCAATAATGTATGTTTGCACCAAGGATTTCTGTTAATTCAGACAAAGTAACAGAGAAGTTTACCTGAAATATTCTAAGAGGTCCATTATTGTAGAGAAGGTCTTTCAATGCTCTCTTCTCATCAGCACGTTTTTGGCGTCTTACAAATTTTATGTAATCCTGAAGTTATATTCGCATGTCACAATTTTGTTTTTTTAAAAGAGAACTAAATGAATAAAATACACTGACAGGAAAGGGAAGTGCATACAAAGTTTGTTAAATGTAAAGGGTAAAAAAGCAAATTTTATCAAGATAGGAGACACAAGAAAAGCTTTATGACTTTTGAAATTTATGTGAAAAGTAAATTTTAGCATCTCAATTTCTAAGCAGGGAGAGAAACAGTAACATATGTTGTTGACCAGAAGTTGCAACATTTTTCTTTACCTTAGATGGCTTTTGAGATCCTCTGTTATCCTGGCCAAGGAACAATGTTAGTCTTTCTCATAGGCAATCTTTAGTATCCACACAGCTGTAAGAAAATAAGCAAATAGATGAAGAATGTAACAAGCAAAAACAATGACGAATCTCTAACTTACATCTAATAAAGAAATTAACTACAAAGAGAAATAGTATACCAGAAAATATCATCTCCCTGTTTCATGTGGGCCAATACATTCAAAAAACTGGAAAAGGAACATTCAGATTTAAAATTGGTTATTCGTCGTCCCAATATTTGGTTTGGCCATATGATGCTCCCAAACAAGAGAAACCCAAATATGCTTCTAGCAGCTTATCAGAGGCATGTAAACTCTCATAACTTCCTCAGGGATAAATGAGAAACACACTTTATACAATTTTTATCTAAAATCTAAATGATGAAAGATTCATACTTTTGGAATCTGTGCAACAACGGGAAGTCAATGGCAACAGTTTTTGGTTGTAGAACAGAATATTGTCATAATTTTGTCGAAATTTCACCAGAATCCATGGGAATTTGGGTAGTTTCATTCAAGTCTAGAGTTGCTAAGAGTTTGAGGAGTTCAAGATTTATTTTACGAGAACAAGGTAGCACACCTAGAAGTTTTCGGACTTAAATATATTCAGCTCGAAGAAATTTTTGAACTGCTAGAAATTTTCCACTTGATCATTTTCAACTCAAGGTAAATGTCATAGTACAGTTCATTTTGTTGAAAGCTTCATGTTTCCTCTCCACCTAAAGACATGTGGTTCAGTTCATAGCATGGGACACAGAACATGGAACAAGTCCACTTAGTTCATAATAACCTACTGCAATCGCATAGCTCCCAATTTCCAACATTCAAGACAATTGTTCATAATGAAGATAGGTTCTAATTTCTAACCCAATACAAATAGGGATCTTTCAGTAGAATCCAGCTGACCCATTACGAATTATGACTCATAAGCAACAAACAAAACATAAAGTTTCAATCTTGAATTTCAAAAAGAAACAACCCCAATGAATATATTCACACACATTGAGCTAAAAGGACACAAAAACTAACACCGTGTAGCTAATCAATCATCACCTTAAATTGAATTACAAAAACAAATAAAAAAATCCCAAAATTCATAAAAAAAATCTAAACATTTCCCACATAAAACCACAACTGCAAAGAAGAAAATTAATTTGAACTCACATCAACCCGTTTGCTCTTCCGTTTCTCGCATGCAATAGGTGTAGAATGAATTGAAGCAAAATGGGTCCTTGTTGTTATTGATTGTGATGAAGCTGGTACCAATGAATTCTTGAGTAAAATCACGTTTCTCCATCGGGGCATTTGCATAATCATAGGAAAACAAACAACTCTTGACTAAAAACAATATTTCAATGCTTTCCTGAATTTATTTGTAATTGAGCTATTGTTATACGGAGGAAAGTGATGTTCTTGTGGCACGAAAAAGCGAGGCGGGGGAGAGAGAGAGTGAAAGTGAGAGTTTGTGCATCGGTGATTAGCGAGGGAAGTGAGGGCGTCGGCGAAGTCCTCTCCTTGCCCAATGGTACGGTTGAAATAAGAGTGTTTTTTTTCCTGCGTTCAAAAAGATTATTTAATTTTTTTAAAATTAAAATTTTTTAATTTTAAATTATTTTAATATTATTAATGTTAAAAATAAATTTAAAAACAATTTTTTTTCAATATAATTATAAATAAAAATAATTTTAAAAAATAATTACTATTACAATCTCAAATATCATTTAAAAAACAATTATAAACTTATATGTTGCACATGAATTTTATTTTTTATGTTTTTATATTTTTTTTGGTCTCGTGAAATAATATAATTTATTTTACTTTAAGTTGAGTTTTTTTAAAAAATAATATGAAATTTAATTTAGTTAAAATTTAATTTAAATATTTTTAAAATAATATTACTTTAATTTTTTTTTAAATAAAATAAATTTATCTTAGCTGACCTTCTTAACCCATGAAATTTACTTTGATTAACTTTCTTAACTCATAATCTCAGCCAATTTTAACAACTTTAGGTTTTGAACTTTTATTATAATGTTATTAAAAATGAACCAAACCTTGTTTCGATATAGGTTGCAGGTCACCAGTTCTTTAGTTAAATTGTTAAAAATATATTATTGTTGAAATATGAACAATACATGGATAATATGAATTGTTCAGCAAAAATTCTTGAAAAACGAACACCGAATTACTACTCACGATAATAATAAAAATATATTAATGAAAGATATATATATATATATAAGGTAAATTGTTGTTACACTAACAAATAGTTAATTTAACATAATAACTAAATAAACGAGGATTTATGTTCTAATAATCCGATGTTTAAGTATGTATTTGGTTGGAAGTGTGGTGGTCTTTTTTAAAGATATAATTTTTTTAAATCACAAATCATACATCTAAAAACTAAAAACATATGCTTTTTATGTAGGCCTCACAAAAAAAAACCAAAACAACCTCCAAATCAAACACTCTTAGTAAATAATGTGTTATTTTTAAGAGATTCATATGAACTCATCAAGGCTCTCACTTATTTTGTTTCGAAAGTATTTTATCAATTAATATATTATAAATTTACATGATTTTATTGGTGATTTTATCTTGAAATCTTGATTAAAAAAATTAGATTTTATAATTTTTCTTAAATTATAATCACAAAAATTATTATAATATTAAATACACGCTAAATCAATTAAATCTGCTTAGTTATGACCACTTCAACTCAAGATTAATTGGTTTATATACTTCAACAATTCAAACTAAATTAGTTTAGTGGGTGGTTCATTGGTTTTATATCGAGTTTATTCTTGTCTTATGTTGCAATTTGGTTAATGTCTAATAATGCAAGGGATAAATTAAGAGGATACAAAAATTGTTCGGTAGATAAAATAAATATAATCTATGAGATAATTTTACAGTGAATCTCTGTATTTTAAAAAATAAAAATTTATAAAGATATTTTTTTAAACTATATAAATATACAAGTGTCATTGGATACCTTATAGTGACAAATTTGAAAAGAAATTGGAGAATTCAAATAAAAAATTGAAAATATAATAGGAAAAAAAATGAAAATTTCTCCTTTTATCATTATTTTTTAGTGCATTATGTTACTTTAAAAAATCCTAAATTTTAAACCCGAAAATAATAATAATCACAAGGTGGGCTAAGCAAAGATCAAGCATTGGATTGAAATGCTCAGCCCACGTATCATTATTCCAAATTTAATTTATCATGTAAGCCCATGTAATAATAGTCTTGAGAGGTTTGGTGTAACCCAATAACTTTTCATTAGGTCCATGTGGCCCAACAATTTAGGCCCAAATAAAGGTAAAAGTTGCCGATGTTAACGGACCAAGAGAAAGCAGTGGTTGAAAATTTCAATCTTATTATTATTATTATTATTATTATTATTATATGACTTATTTTAGCTCCTTAAACAACTTTTGCAAAAAAAAAAAAAAAAGTACCTTCTGGTTTATACTTTACTAGTTTACATGGTCAGGTTACGTTGTAATTAAAATTAAAAAAAAAATCAATGCAGACAAAAACATTCATGTCATAAAACATTATTTGGTATTTGTTGTTAAATTTAGTTTAATTGATTAACCTTGAAACTTTATGTTTGGATTTCTTTTCTAGCTTGAGTTTAAAATTAAAATGTGTAGAAGTTGTCCCGATTTAATCTAGTCAACTTGAGGAGTCCAAAGTCAACACGAACGACTAATAAAAAACATGATTAAACTTTTTAAAAATTAAAATGACTTAAAAAAAGCAACTCGCAACTTAATTAGCTAAATTCATGATTTGAGTTATGGACTTTATTAAGTTTAAGAACTTTATTTTTTAAACTATTATTTACTTAATAAAACAATAACAAAAATAGATTATCATAAAATCGAGCATAAATTAAATATTGAGATATTTATTTGAGATTGCAATAATCTAATAGAAAGAAAATCAAAATAATTTAGGAAGATAAATTCAAAATGAAGTAAATATTAAAAAATAAAATTAAAAAAATAGTAAAAAAAAGAAGAAGAGAAAAATGCAAAAACAGAAAGAAAGAAGCCATCTCCTTAGTGAAGAAAATACGTTGTACCCAAGTTTTCTATATAATACTCGTTAGGGTGTGTTTGGGTGGGAGGTGTGGTAGCTTTTTTTTTAAGGTACCACTCTCTTAAAGCACACACCATACTTTCTAAAAACAAAAAATACATGCTTTTTAGTAAGAAATATGGTAGCTTTTTGAAAAAAAAAACAATCACACCTCCCACCCAAACCCTCTTAGTTGTGTGCATTGCATTTACATTTATGAAACACCTCGCATTAAATCGGGGCAATTCCTAGTTCGCAATAAAGTTTTTTTTTTTTTTAATCTGTGATTGATATAATTTATGTTACTATTTATTCTGATAAAGATTAAATTATATTTATTATTCTACCCCTTTACAGTACTGTTGAAGAGAAATACATGCATATGGAAAGGAAAAATAATTTTGGCAATTTATTATAGAATGGGAGGTTAGATAATTCATTAAATCTTTATTTTACTATTTATTAGTTGATATATCAATTCGTATGAATTTTTTTTTAATATAAAAATTTGCACATGAATAATTTTTCAATAGAATATTATAAATGCACACAAGATACAATATTTTTCTTGGCAGTTTTCATGAATTATAGTTAAATTCCTTTTTATTAGGTTTAAGCAAATTATGTACAATTGAATTAGATTTTTTTTAAAAAAAACACCTTTCCCTACATCCAGCAAAATCAGTGTTTTTGTGTTATAACCTGTCTTTTCAAATTGTTTTCATTTAAAAATTAAACTAGTATATTTTAATGTGTTAATCTTAAATTTTTTTTTTAAAAAAAACATACATCACAATACCAAACACGTACTAATTTATAACCCTAACTAATAAAATATAACAATTAAATTAATTAAAATAAATAATAGATAAAGAGTATGTTTAAGAGTGCAATAGTGATTGCTTTTCAAATTGCTTTTAATTTAGAATTGTATCAAAATATTTTTTTTTATTTTTAATTTTTTTTTTAATATTAGTATATCAAAACTGTGGAAGAACAAATCAACATGACCAGTTCAACTGAAGATTCAAAGTTTAAAACGTCTGCAATAAATCTCTTATCTGCAAAATCTATTAGTTAGGCATGTAATTTATTTTTGAATTCAAATCAGATGATTTATAGGACACTTAGTTAAAGTTTGTTATTCTGTAATCTATTTAAACACCTTGTAATTCACGAATGACAAATAAGAAAACATTATTCAAAACAGAGCTTTTATCTTATATGATATTAGAGCCCAAAAAAGACCAATGTCTGATCCTCTCCTTCTTCTTTTTTTTTTCTTTTCGCATATAATGGCTTCTTCTTCTTCAGCTACCCTTCCCAACACTGCTTCCCCATTCTCTCTTCCCTCTCTCTCCCATTTACCTCTTACCCTCAGTGTCAAACTAAATCATTCAAATTATCCTGTTTGGAAAGCTCAGGCCCTCCCATATTTCCATGGTCAAGGTGTCTTTGGATATCTTGATGGCACAATTCAGATACCTCCACAAGAGATAGATGCCCCTCATCCCACTACAGGTGCCATTACTAAGATACCCAATCCAGAATATGACCATTGGCTTCGTCAGGATTCTTTAATCCTTGCCACCATCAATACTTCTCTTACGAAGGATGTTCTCTCTCAGATCATGTCATATACCACCTCAAAAGATGTATGGCTTGCTCTTCAACGAAATTTCTCTTCCATTTCACGTGCTAAAGCTGTTCAACTTTGTACTCAGCTTGCCACTGCACGTAAAGGAGCCATGACTGCTAAGGATTATTTTCTTTCCATCAAACGCATGGCTGATGAACTTGCGCTTGCTGGACAACCTCTCAAGTCTGATGAAATTCTTACTTATATTCTTGCTGGCCTTGGTCAGGAGTATGACTCATTGGTCTCTACCATTACCTCTCGTTCTGATGCTGTCACATTGAAGGAGCTTTATTCCCTGCTTCTTATTGCTGAGTCAAGGATCAATCAACATCATGACACCATTCAGGTTGCTGCATCTATGAATATGGCCACCAGACAACCTCCTCTTTTTCAATCTCGCCCTGGTAACATCTATCCATCCTCTAACCGAGGTCGTGGTAGTAGCTATCGTGGCAAAGGTCGAGGTGACTGTTCAACCACTCGTGATCAAAGAGCATATAACTCTCTTATTTGTCAGGTATGCCTCAAACCGGGTCATCATGCACTTAAATGCTATCATCGTTTTGATCTCTCTTACCAGGATCAATCCCAACAACGTCCACCTCATGCTTTTCTTGCTGCCCGACATCACCATGCTGCTCATGAGTGGCATCTCGATACAGGAGCCACACATCATCTCACAAATGATCTGAACAACATTCATCTTCAAAATGAGGACTATGATGGTTATGATCATATTCAAGTGGCAAATGGTGCAGGTTTGAAAATTACTCAAAGTGGTACTTCCACTTTATCTTCCCCATCCAAATTGTTTGTTCTAAACCAAATACTACTAGTTCCTGAATTAAAAAAAATCTTCTTTCAGTCCACTATTTCTGTCAAGATAATAACGTTTTCTTTGAGTTTCATGCCTTTTTTTTTCTTGTGAAGGACTATTTGGGGAATGTCCTGCATTGGGGACCACTTTGTAACGGTCTTTACAATTTTTCAGTGTCGCTTGCTCGTCTTCAGCCGCAAGCTCTTTCTAGTATTCAAATCTCTGCCACTTTGTGGCATCGGCGCCTTGGCCATGCTTCCTTCCCAGTTATTAATAAAGCTATTTCCTTTCCCATTACCAGTAATAAAAGTTCTATTTGCTCTCACTGTCAAATGGCCAAAAGCCATGCTTTGCCTTTTTCTAATTCACATATCTCTGTTTCGAAACCATTAGAATTATTATATTCGGATGTTTGGGGGCCAGCACCCATCTTATCAACTACATGTGCACGTTATTACATAAGTTTTTTTTGATGATTCGACCAAATTTTTATGGCTCTTCCCATTAAAACTCAAATCTGATGCATTACAAATTTTTCAAAAATTTCAAGCTGCAGTCGAATGTCAATTTAATACTAAAATTAAAGCCATCCAAACTGACTGGGGTGGTGAATATCGCATCTTAAATCATTTTTTACAAACTCAAGGAATTACTCATCGAGTAACATGCCCTTATACGCATCAACAAGCTGGTGCCATTGAAAGACGTCATCGCCAAATTGTGGAGGTTGGCTTTGCCTTACTTTTTTTTTGATTCGAGGAAACCCCACCCCCCGGAAAGCGCATTTTGTGGGCCTAGGTGAGTGAGTAAAACCCCGGCTGTCCTAGGCTCTTACAAGAGGTGCACGCTCTAACTCGAACTCGAGACCTGCTGTGCAGATCTCAAGCCCTTTGCCATCACGCCACGCCCCTTGGGGATGCCTTGCCTTACTTGCTCACTCTCATTTACCAAATATTTTTTGGGAAGATGCCTTTTTAACTGCTGTTTATATCATTAATCGTTTACCTACTCCGATTTTACAGCACAAATCACCTTATGAAATGGTCAATAATTCTAAACCGGATTTCAATTTTTTATGAATTTTTGGATGTGCTTGCTGGCCCTACTTGCGTCCGTATAATAAACATAAAATGGATTTTCGACCCAAAACGTGTATCTTCATCGGCTATAGCAGTGGTCATCGGGGGTATAAATGCTTAGATTTCTCCACTTGTAAAATATATGTTTCCTGTCATGTTGTTTTTGATGAGTCTCTCTTTCCCTATGAACCACCACAAACTATTGTTCCTTCCATTCATGAAACTCTTGTCATTCTTCCTTCTAATCTCCAGTTATCATATGCTCGCTCCATTTTTTTTACAGGTTCTAATTTTCAAACTGCAGCACCACTTCCACAGAATATAGCAACACCAACAGAGCCTCAATTTGATTTTGATGTTACTACAGCGACCTTTGTTCGCGATCCCACTCAAAATCAACATGCAGATGACAGACCCCCTCCCTCTTTAGTTTCTGTTCCTCCATCTCAACCTCAAAATACCCACCCTATGACTACCCGCAACAAAAATAATACCCACAAACCCAAACTACCTTCAGAATCCCATATCAGGTACCCTCTCCCAAAAGCTCTTATGGCCACTGTCACCAACAATGAACCTGAACCAACATGTTATTCTGAGGCCATTAAACATCCCAATTGGAGAGATGCTATGAACAAGGAGTTCGATGCTTTACTGCGAAATGGTACTTGAACTTTAATTCCTTCTCCTCCTATTGCTAATATTATTGGTTCCAAGTGGGTGTACCGTATTAAAAGGAAAGCTGATGGCGGTATTGAACGTTTCAAAGCTCGCCTCGTCGCTAAAGGTTTTCATCAACAAGAGGGTGTTGATTTTTTGGAAACCTTCAGTCCTGTTGTAAAACCTATAACAGTCTGCATGGTTTTATCAGTTGCTATATCCCGTGGTTGGCATCTTTGTCAAATAGATGTCCAAAATGCCTTTTTACATGGTTTTTTGCATGAGGATGTTTATATGGCTCAACCTCCCGGTTTTCTTCATCCTCAATACCCACAACATGTGTGTAAACTTCATAAATCTATATATGGTCTTCGTCAAGCACCACGGGCGTGGTTCTCTCGCTTAACTAACAAATTGCAGGCCATTGGTTTTAAAGGAAGTCAAGCTGATCACTTCCTTTTATGTTTATCAACATGGTTCTATTCTTCTTTATTTTCTCATATATGTCGATGACATTATATTAGCAGGTGCTGATCTCAATTTCATTAATCATGTGATAAGCCTATTGCAAGTTTGACTTTCGAATAAAAAAATTAGGTGAACTCAGTTTCTTTCTTGACGTAGAAGCTATTAGAAGTGATGAAGGCCTTTATTTGTCTCAACGCCGCTACATACTTGATCTTCTTCTTCGCAGCAAGATGGACAAATCCAGATCTTCTGTTACACCTATGTCCACGTCCCAAATCTTGAACAGATCAGATGGTGCCCCCTTTCATTATCCATATTTGTATAGAAGTATTGTGGGAGGACTTCCAATATCTTTCTTTCACCAGGCCAGAGCTTGCATTTGCTATTCATAAAGTTAGTAAATATATGCATGACCCGAAAGAACCTCATTGGGTGGCAGTTAAAAGAATCTTGCGATACTTAAAAGAAACTATCTCCCATGCTCTTTTAATTCAACCTGATCATCTTCTTCAACTTCAGACTTTTAGTGATGCAGATTGGGCATCAGATCAGGATGATAGAAGATCAATTGGTGCTTACTGTGTCTATCTTGGCAAAACCTTAATTTCATGGAGTTGTAAGCAGCAACCAACTGTTGCCCGTAGCAGCACCGAAGCGGAGTATAAGGCTTTAGCAAATGCAGCTGCGAAAATTCAGTGGCTCAAAACTCTGCTTTCAGATCTTCATGTCTCGACTATACACCCTCCCATTCTTTGGTGTGACAACATTGGAGCCACTTATCTCACAAGTAATCCTCTCTTCCATGCACGTACAAAACATATTGAAATAGATTTTCATTATGTCCTTGATCAAGTTCTCAATGGTCAATTAAATGTTCGGCTCATCTCTACCAGAGATCAATATGCAGATGCTCTTACAAAGCCTTTGTCTTCTCAGCGTTTTAAACTTCTACGTGACAATCTCAGGGTCCACTCTTTTACCCCTTCGATTGTGGGGGCATGTGGAAGAACAAATCAACATGACCAGTTCAACTGAAGATTCAAAGTTTAAAACATCTGCAACAAATCTCTTATCTGCAAAATCTATTAGTTAGGCATGTAATCTATTTTTGAATTCAAATTAGATGATGTATTGGATACTTAGTTAAAATTTGTTATTTTGTAATTTATTTAAACACCTTGTAATTCATGAATGACAAATAAGAAAACATTATTCAAATAAGAGCTTTTATCTTATAAAAAAGATTTGAAAATAAAAAAAATATTAATTTAAAATAAAAAAATAATTTTTTAAAAAACAATTTTAAATCACAGGAATAGAATAGACGTACTCCAAGAATAAATGACGTATTTAACATTACTGCCAAGCAAATTCAAGTGTGGTCATGTCAAGAGGTGAAGTGGAAACATCAACCCATCCATGAGCTTAAAATTAGCTTTCTGCTATTACTACAGATTAATTTTCCCTTTTTTAAATAATCGTGATGGCCCCACAGTACATAGATACAAGATGTGATTGCAAGGAAGGATAGTCTCAAGAGAGAATTAATAATTAAAATGAACTCAAACCTTGCAAAACACTTCTTGTCCTTGATGATAGAATAGTTTTCTCTAATGGCCAACACGATGAAACTACATGGGTACCACACAACTGCCCTACCTCTCTCTATATCTCTCTGCCTTAGTGCATGAAATAATGCTCTTTGCTTTTCTTTTCCTTTTATTTTTTTTTTCTCAAACTAGTAGAATCTTTGATACCAGCTGTATATTCATATGTTAAGTTATTAAACTCCACGGGGTTAAATATTCGGCTCATATGCTTTTTATATATATATTTTTAAATCATGTTAAATTTTGATCGAATTAATCAGGTTATGAGTTGATTTATTAGATTTAACCAAGTTAATTTCTATTTAGTTTAATTTAAGATATGATCAGGAGCTTGTTTGTTTTTGTATTTTAAAAACGCTTTAAAAAAATTAACTTTTTTTTCTTTATTTTAAATTAATATTTTTTGGTGTTTTTAGATTAATTTGATGTGTTTATATCAAAAATAATTTTAAAAAAATAAAAAATATATTATTTTAATATATTTATCATATTTTAAAACACCTCCTAAATCCCAAATTGACCCGCTAAGCTTCATCAGATGTAATATAAATATACAGACCCAATCGATCTGGCCGTCCAAAAACAAAACAACTTCGCCCAGATTCTGGCTTTCTCTAGATTCTCCACGTCTCTAGCTCGGCCTCCATGAAAATGAATGGATGCAAGAATGTGCCCTCCTCTTACTACTAAAATAAGAATTTTAATTAAGATATGCTAGTTTTGGCACTTCAATAGGGTTCTGAATTTGAAGCACCAAAATTATTAAAGTTGTGCTGATGGGATCATAACTACTAACTAGCAAGAGGTTTTTTTTTTCTTCAAAACCTATACACAAAAAAAAATTGATTTATCAATTTATATAAAAATAAAATTCAACTAATTTTGACTTTTTTTTCTTGCTGTAATTACCTTCCAAATAAAAGCACAATCAAATTTTATATCTTTACATTCTTTCTATTTGCATCTTTCATTTTTTTTTCTCTTAAATTTCCCTACTTTTCTCTTGATTTTTCTTTTTTGCTAGACTATAAACATAATTTTCTATCTTTTTTTTTTCTCTTTGCTTTTGAAATTTCTAAATATAAATCACGACTCAAATATTTATTAGATTTGATCATCATTAAATATATCTCAAAAACAATTAATACACCCGCATATATTATTTTAAATACTTTTTTTTTATTTCTAATAAATCTTATATTTAAACTATCAAAAACCCAAAAAGAAACCCTAATTTAAATGTAGGTTTTATTATGTGAAATCAAGAGTCATCGAGCCAACCTGTAATTGGGACCTACATTATTACCATAGCCAACTCAATTGTCCCATTTTCTTTCTATAAATTACTAGAAAATTAAATCAATGAAAAACATCCACACAACATCACACAAAAGCACAAAAACTTGAGTGTTTGTTTGGGAATCACTAATGTGGCTTTAGCTTTTAACCATGATTGTTGCTTTTAAGTGTTTATTAATACTTTAAAAGCTAATATCACAGCTTTTATAATGTGTTATACTGATAACTTCAGATTTTTATCCAATTAAAAAAAAACTTTTCATTAATCCAATAGTTTTTTTTTTACATTGAATTCCATACATAATTATATTTTAAATTTTGATATATAAAAATTAAAATAACATGTTTTTCATTTATTTTACATGCAAAAATTAATTTCATAATAATTTTAACAAAACACATTTTTTTAAACCTATTTTTTAAAACTACAACTAAAAATGTTTTTTTAATTTATTTTTTTAAATTATAACCACAAAATCTTTTACAATACTAAACACACACCCACACCCACACAAAACACAAAAAAATAAATGAGTAATTAAATTTAAAATAAATACAATAAATGAATTATGAACCCCTCAAATTCCCCGCTTAAACAGAAAAAACCATCCATTTTCCTTCCTTCTCTCCCTCCCTCTCCTTCCCTTCCCTCACTCTTCTCAGAAACACCCCCCCTCTCCCTCTCACAGCCTGGGACACCTGTTCTACCGTAATTCCAAATTAAGAAAATTCTTAAAAAATATTTCACAAAAACCAAGCTTCCAAAAAAACATTGAAAACCCTTAATTTTCAAACCAGTTTTTCTTGTCTCTCCGTCTTTCTTTTCTTTTCTTCCTCTTTCTTCTCTGTCTATATATATACACACACGCTTCCCTCCATCACAGAGTGGATGCCGGAGCCAAAAAAATAGCATCCCACGTTTCTCCTTCATCTTCTTTAATTTATATTTAAGTTTCCCATATTTTCTTTCCTCTCTTTGTCTGTCTACAATTCTTGAATCTTTCTTTTAACTTTCTTTAACGTACACCAAAAGAAAGGATAATAGTTACTCGTTAAAGGGAGAGAAGGAAGGATAATATGGGAGCCTGTGCCACCAAGCCTGAGGTGTTGAAGGAGGGTGAGACTCCTGAGCCTGCCAAGGAGGAAGTTGTGGTGGCAACAGGTGGTGATGTTCAGGTTGAAGATAAGGTTGTCGCTGTGGATGAAGAGGAAAAGAAAGTCGTTTTTGAGAAAGATATTGGTGATGCTGGCGGTGATAAGGTGGAGGAGACTGAGATTGTTGATGACAACAAGAGACGATCTCTAAGTAATTTGTTCAAGGAGGTATTTATTTTTTATTTTATTTCTTATATCAAGATTTTCCATACATTTTTATTTTTATTTTTTGTGCAACCATAAATGAAAGATTTTATTTTATTTTATTTTAAGACATTCTTGAGCAATAAAGTTTAAAGCTCAAGTAAAACTTTTCCCTTGAGACCACTTTCTCTACGAAAAACTCAAGTATATGCAGCTATTTGTATTAGGTTTATTTTATTTGTTGGGATATTATAAGCAATAAAGTTAAAAGCTTTAGTTTCCATGAACAGGAAAGTTGGGGTAAGGTATCTTTAACTTTGTTATTTTGCATATTCATTTGATGACATACAAACAAATTAACTCTTATCAAGGACCCATTTTTTGTTTGGTTCTTCCATGATTTTCCTCAATATTTTCTGTGATTTCATTTTCGTACCCTCGAATGAGATAATTTTTTTTTAATTGCTGCCCACATTAGTTTTATATATTAATAGTGAGAAGGTATTAGTATATTATTATTTTAATGCGATCTCATAATTAGATAAAGAAATAACTACTTGTTTGAGACTGTAGTAGCTTCTATTTTTTAAAACATGTTTTCCTTTAAAAAATATTAAATTTATATTTGTTTTAGTATTTTTTTTTGATGATTTTGATATGCATAATAAAAAAAACTAAAACAAATTATTTTAATATATTTTAAAATGAAAAGTATTTGTAAAAATTACATGCATTAACAGTACCGAATATATATTAAAAAACGGAGTTTGCATACTTAGATAACTTAGTTTTGATGTGAGAAAGGTGATATAAAAATATTGAGGGATAGAAAAGTATATCTACAAACTCTTATGATGATGAAGGATCTAGGTAGGAATGTTAAATCTTGACAGTAATGGAAAGCAACTATTGAGCAACATAGGCTGGATATGTATGGCCCTAGTCGATGGTGGGCGCCATAAAGCGTGGCAAAATTGATGGTTTATGGCTGAATGTACTTGACATCCATAGAAGACTTGTATCTAGCTGTACTGGTTGTTGGGGCTTGGATTATTCTGATCATTTATTCTGATCATTTGTTTCCTACCAATTCGATTAAATTGTGTCAGATTGTGGGGTGTCGTTCTTCGTTGATTTTGGAACGTATCTTTCAGCCTCTTAGCTATTATGTTCCCTGCACTTTATTTTTATGCAATGCTAGTCCATACACACAATTACATTTGCATCGCCTTGTTCACACAGCCAACTGGATAGGTTATTCTTCGGCCTAACTCTTTCTAAGGTTAACAACTATGATTCTGACACAACCAGCCCCAGAAGTAGAGAATTATTTATGGTGTCCCGTTGGAACCTATAGAGTCTCCATTGCTTGTATATAACTAGTACTGCACCCTAAGAGGGGGACATGGACAGGGGGCTCAAGCCTGAGCCCTCACTTCTCTTGCTTTGCAGGGCTGCCATAAGCTACAATGCCATTGGTAAAATGAACACATTAGTTAGATTTTGAATATTCTGCGATATCTTATGGTTAAAATTGCATTCTATGCAGAATGAAAAAGGGAAGGAGCCAAAAGAAAGTGACAAGGCACCAGCAGAACAAGAGAAACCAGAAACTTCAGAAACTAAAAAACCTACTGAGCCAGAAGTGCCTAAAGAAGAACCATCAACAGTGAAGGAAGAACCTGTAGTGGTAATTGAACCAAAAGATGTAAATGCTCCTGTAAAGGTAGAGACAGAGAAAGTAACAAGTGAAGTCAAACCAGAAACTTCAGAAACTAAAAAACCTACTGAGCCAGAAGTGCCTGAAGAAGAATCATCAACAGTGAAGGAAGAACCTGTAGTGGTAATTGAACCAAAAGATGTAAATGCTCCTGTAAAGGTAGAGACAGAAAAAGTAACAAGTGAAGTCGCAGCAGCAGCAGCAGAGCCCAAAACTACTGAAACATTAGGGGAGAAAAAACCTGTGGAGACTGAGACTAAAACTACTGAAACAGTAGGGGAGAAAAAACCTGAAGAGACTCCTTGAGGTCTTGGAAGTAATGTCAAAAGTGTGATTTTAGCTATAGATCTTGACACTTCAGGGTAAAGGCTGTGATGTGGTGGTTGCCATGGTACTTTCGCTGCTGCTTTTGTGAGTCTGTTTCTCTTGTTTTCTCACACATCGATTTTTCTTTTCATTTCAGCTTGTTTGACATCTTTATATCTCCATGAGGAAGGATTGATTTATTAATTTGTTAGATTATATATCAACATAGATTGTTTTATGCACATTTTTTAGTTTTTTTCTTGCATTTTCTGGCTTTCTACTCACAAGGAGAGTTCCACAAGATATGGCTCATTTTAAAATAATCCATCATCAAAATTTTAGTTTCAAGATTAAATTAAAACATTGTATGTAGAAAATGGTTAGATAAACACATCTAATCTTTACATAATTTCTCATTAAAGACTCGATGTTGATCTGCTTGCTTGTGCTTAAACAAGTTCAGGATCAGCACCCCCTGTACTTATAAATACACGAAAAACAATTAAAAAAAAAAAAAAGAGGCACAGGAAGCTTTACAACTATGCTGGAAATACAAAAACTTTTAACCCTTTTTGAAGAGAAAAAAATGGTTAAAGGCAAAGCCCATCTGTTGCTATTGTATTTTCACCTTAGCCCGTTTTTACGAGATAATGGGTCCATGGAGTTCTTAAAATCGCAGCAAAGAGCTAGAGCAGTCAAGCATTAGATTTATGTAAATTCTTTGATCCTAAACGGTCACATGAGTTATGTCAACTATAGTTGTCAAACGTGATCTAGGATATGAAAAGTAAAAAAAAAGTTTGGATTTGCGCGGAGGTTATTAAGTCAATTATTATATATATATAGTTCTGATTGAATTTAAATTTAGTGAAATTGATTAATTGAATTACTAAAAACCTGATGATGATAAATTAACTAGTTTAATCATTATTTAATTAAAAAAACTTGGGTCAGATTCTAAGTTTTCCATGTTAATATGTCATCTCAAGCATGTTTAATAATTATGCACATTACAATAAACCCATGACTATAAGCAGTTTAGAGGCTTCTCGATAGAAGATGGACTTGCATGTAAAGGATATCAATTCTATGCTCCTTACAAACCAGGATAATTAATTTTCAAACTTTACTTTGTTAGGTTTAAACTTAAACTCTATTGTGGTTATTCTGAAAGTTATGGTTATTGTTTATCACTACAACTATAACATCTATACAATGATAATGATACACATAGTTTGTGTACTTTTTGCCAAAACCATCTTCTCTTTTGTTTGTCTTTCATGATATTAGAGCAAATCTAGCTTATGCTTTAAAGATCCTGCTTATGCTTTTTCTAAAACATGGTTGAGTCTGGTTTCTCCTCTTTATCCCAGTTTATTTTCTCCAATCCAACGCAACTTGTCTCTATCAAACTTGATGAGACAAATTATCTTGCGTGGACTGCACAATTTATACCTATTCTCAAGAGTCATAATCTGCTTGGCTTTATTGATAGTTCTAACCTCTGCCCTGCTATGTTTGTTGGTGATAATGCTGCCAAAAATAAGTTCGTAAATCCTGCCCACACCAATTGGCAGAGTCGTGACCAACTTTTACTAAGTTGGATCATCTCCTCTATTTCTCCTGCACTAGTGGCTTCCCTTTATGGTTTGGACTCTTCATTTTTAGCATGGCAGTCTCGTGCTGCTCGCTTTGCTTCTCAATCAAAATCCCACATCTCCCACTTGAAACATCAGCTACAAAATCTCCAACAAGGTTCTTTGACTTGTGCTTCGTATCTAGCTGAAACCAAGTTCTTAGCAGATCAATTATTTGCCATTGGAAAACTAGTTGATGATGACGATCTCATATCCTTTATTATTGGGGGTCTTAATCATACTTTTACACAATTTATTACCTCTTACTTCTTCCACATTCAGGAGACTTCTATGTCATTTTTTGATTTCAAGTCTGAGCTGCTGAATCATGAAATAATTCCGAACCATCATGCTCCATTAATTCCTGCGCCAGAAACGTCCTCCTTTGCTTTATTCACCAATCGACCAAAGTTTTTGCCTGTGAAATGTAAACTCCATTTTTCTGGGTCTTCAAACACTAACGCTACAAAGCTGAAATTTTCTCTTAAACTTGCCTCCTCCACATCTACCAAGGATGTTCGTTCTGTTTTTCAACTTTGGTGGTCGTTTCCTTTGCCAGATCTGCAAAGGACATAATCATCAGGTATTGGACTGTTTTCGGTGAATGGATTTTTCTTTCCAAGGATGTCATCCTCCTATAAACCTGACACCCATGGGTGCTGATATTAATGCAGAATTTCTGAATTGTCAATGGCTTGCGCACAGTGGTGCTAATGCACACGTAACTAATAATGTTGAGAATCTTGATTCCAAATGCCCGTTTGATGGTAATGAGACTGTTGGTGTAGGTAATGGTGCAGGTTTGTCTATTAAACATACTAGTTCATCCATTGTCCACTCTTATAACAATCGCTTTCTTCTTAAAAATATTATTCATTGTCCTTAAGCTGCTATTGATCTTTTTTCTATTAACAAATTTTGTGTCGATAATGATGTTACTTTCCATCTCACACATAATGCTTATTCGGTTCAGGACAATTAGACAAGAATCATGCTTCTTCAGGGTCCGAGTGAAAATGGGCTCTATCCTATTAATCTCGCCAACTTATCACATAATAAGCGTAGAGGGTTAATTGCCTTTATTGGAATCAAGGTACCCAGCTCCTTTTGGCATCAACCCTTAGGTCATCCATCTGAGTCTGTCTTGCATCATGTCTTATCTAATTCTAATTTACCTCTTGTTGGTTCAGTGTAAAAGAGCTTTGTATGTTAATCTTGTTAACTTGGAAAATCCATTCAACAACCTTTTTCCTCCTCTCATCGTGAGACATCAGGTCCTTTAGATCAGGTTCACTCGGATGTTTAGGTTGCACCTCTTATCTCACTTAGTGGTTTTAAATTTTATTTAACGTTTATTGATGATTTCAGTTGATTTACATGGTTGTATCCAATTGCAAATAAATCTGATGTCTTCAATTCTTTTGTTCAGTTTCGGCTACTTGTGGAAAAACAATTTTCATCCCCTATTAAACGTTTACAAACCTAAAACGGTGGAGAATATATTTCCTCACTTTTTACTCGGTATCTCATAGAAAATGGTTTTTTTCATAAGCAAACATGTCCACATACTTCTCAACAAAATGGTATTGCCAAATGAAAACATTGCCACATTGTTGATATGGGCCTTACTTTACTTGCACAATCTGGTCTTGCTAATAAATTTTGGGTTAAATCATTTTTAACTGTCGTATATTTAATCAATAGGTTACCTACGCTAGTTTTAAATAATGATACTCCTTTCTTCAAACTATACAAAAATGCACCTGATTATTCTTCTCTACGAAACTTTGGATGTAGATGTTATCCTTTGTTACGTCCATATGCTGAAAACAAATTGTCATATCATAGTATCCCTTGTATTTTTATTGGTTATTGCTCCAGTCAAAAGGGTTATAGGTGCCTTGATTCAGTAAGTGAGCGTGTTTACATCTCTCATAGTGTTGTGTTTGATGAAAACTATTTTCCAGCCAAAATAAGGATCCCAAATCACTCTCCTGTTGGTGTCGTGATCCCTCCTGGTATGTCTTCCTCTCCCCTTCAAATACCAATTTCTTTTAATTTGTTGGGTTCACCACCTACCAGATCTACTGGTATATCTTCTTCTCCCCTTCCAATTCCAACTTCCCCTAAGTTTTTGGGTTCACGACCTACCTATTGAATAAACTCTTCTGCAAATCAACCTGCAACAACTTCACATCCTTTACCCCAACCTCATGAGCCCCTCAATTCCCCCGTGTCACCCATCTCATCCTCTATTCAAATTTCAACTGTGCCCCATAATTCTTCACCCTATCCCACTATCATTGAATCCTCTGATCCCTTAGTTTATTCATACCCATCTGTCGAGCACTACCTTGTTCCTCATATTGTTACTCACTCACAAACAGGGCATTCTCGGCCTCACCAGTTTCCTGACTATGTGACCCATTATTCCTCATAACATCCACTTCACCTATTCCATACAGCTGTCATCCATCCTGAGCCTAACGCTTTTACACAGGCAGTCTCTAAAATCAGAATGACGTGTAGCTATAGAATCTGAGTTCAAGGCATTATTGGACAACAATACATGGTCACCCTGTCCACGACCTTCTTCCCATCATATTTTCCGCAACAAATGGCTTTACAAGATCAAACAGAAATCTGATGACTCCACTGATCATTACAAGGTGAGGTTAGTCGCAAAAGGATTTGATCAAAGGTTTGGCGTCGACTACTTTGAGACCTTTAGCCCAATTGTTAAACCGACAACTGTTCCTATTATTTTAGCTTTGGCTGTATAATTTTGATGGACCACATGGCAGCTAGATGTTTCCAATGCTTTTCTCCAAGGATATCTTGATGATGAGGAAGTTTATACGGAGCAACTAAAGGGGTTTATCAGTGCTGAACATCTTACCTTTGTATGTTGATTGCATCGCTCTCTTTATGGTCTTAAACAGGCACCACGAGCTTAGTTCACTCGCCTCTCACATGCACTGGTTGATCTTGGTTTCTCTAGTTTACGCGTTGACTACTCTTTCTTCACTCTTCATAGAGATAAATTGCATTTTTATATATTAGTGTATTTCGACGATATTATCGTCACTGGCAATGATGATTCGACAATTTTCTCTATTATCTCACAACTGCAATTTGAGTTTGTGATGAAGGATTTAGGTGACTTGAGCTATTTTTTTTAGGGATAGTGGTTGCACGTGATCATACAGGGTTACATTTATGTCAATCTAAATAAATTGCTGATTTTCATGATCGCGCTAATATGGTAGGTGCTCGACCTTACAAGGCTCCCTGCATTTCTGGGTTGAAAATGTCAAAATTTGATGGTGATCTTTTAATTAATCCCTCTGAATACCGCCATATTGTTAGGGCCCTCTGGTATGTTACCATTACATGTCTTGATATCGTATACTCCGTCAATCAGTTATGTCAACATATGCAAGCACCTAATAATACCCACTGGACTCCGGCCAAGAGAGTTCTTTGTTACTTAAAGCATACTACCAATTTTGATCTTCACTATAAACCAAGTACTGTTGCCTTACATGCTTTCTATGATGCAGATTGGGCGGGTAATCCTGATAGACGTTCTTCAAGTGGCTATGACATCTATATTGGACAATGTTTAGTTTCTTGGTCCTATAAGAAACAACCTATTGCCTCCAGGTCTATTACTAAAGCAGAGTATCGAAGCTTGACATTAATGACAGTTGAAGTATATTGGATCTGTATGCTTTTGCGAGAGTTGCATATTTATTTGCACCACCTACACTTTGGTGTGATAATCTCAGTGCTATGTCTTTGGTTTTTAATCCTATTTTCCATGCGCGAACTAAGCATATTGAAATTGATTATCATTTTATTCAAGAGAAGGTGGTTAACAAAGATGTGGTTGTTCGATATATTAACACCTGCAATCAAGTTGCAGATATCTTCACCAAGGGCCGCACTGCTGATCGGTTTTGTATTCTGCGCGACAAATTATTGGTTTGTTCCTTACCCACTAATTTGAGGGAAGGTGTTAAAGATATCAATCCCGTGCTCCCTACAAATTAGGATACTTGATTTTCTAACTTTACTCTGTTAGGTTTAAACTTAAACTCTATTGTGATTATTTTGAAAGTTATGGTTGCTGTTATTGTAATGTTTATCACTACAACTATAACATCTATATAATGATAATGATACACATGGTTTGTGTACTTTTTGCTAAAACTATCTTCTCTTTTATTTGTCTTTTATGGTAATTTGAGACCTTTAGCCCAGTTATTAAACCGACAACTGTTCACATTATTTTAGCTTTGGCTGTACAGTTTCGATGGACCACACAACATTTGACCACATTTAAAACAAATCTCACAAATGACGAATCTATTTTATGAAGCTTATTGGACTTTTATAGATTGATTTTTATAATTTTAGAGGCTTTTTCTGTCACAAATAAGACATTATTATTATTATTATTATTATTATTATTATTATTATTATTATTATTATACTATACTTTAAAATGCATGGAAAAACACTGTACAAGTATTGTGTACATAAATTTTTTATACTACAAACCACACTATAGACATAGATTATTTACACTGCGGATAGTACTGTAGAACCAGGGGGCGTTGTCTTTTCTACTTTTTAGTAAAAAAATCCTACTATATTTTTGTTTTTTAGTCAAAAAGTATTGTTGGATTTGACTTGACCACCAGACCCAATGCTATTGAATCTAACTACTAATAGTTTTGGGTCTGACTGCCTAACCGGATCCAATAATATTAGGTCTGACTCGACAGCCAAACCCAATGCTATTGGGTCTAGCTGGGCTTGGCTGTCTAGCCGTACCTAATGACATTTTTATATTTACAATTTTTGCATTTTTTGACCCAATGCATATTTGTTTTAATTAATATGGAAAATGTGATTAAGTTTTTTATACACACACACACACACACACTTAATCACGTTTTCTTTGTCATATTTGCTTTAAAAGTTGTTTGTTTTTGTATTTTAAAAATATATTTATCATGAAACAATATTATATTTTGATGTATTTTTTAAGTACCTTTTTTTTTTAAAATTTTGAGGTGTTGTTAAAAAATATAAAAAAAAATTATCTGAATTATTTTCAAGTAAAAAATACTCTTAAAAAAATATTTTGCACCACAATTTCAGACCCAATGCTATTGGATCCGGCTCCGCAACCAGATTCAAAGTTATTGGATCTGGCTCGGCCGCCAGATCCTAGGATATTGGGCCTCGCTAGGCAGCAAGATCCAAGAATATGAGATTTGGCTCGGCAGCAGATCAATACTATTGGGTCTAGCATTCCCACAAGACCTAATGCTATTGAGTGTGGCTCCGCGGTCAGACCCAATAACATTTGGGTCTGACATGACTACCAGACCCAAGGCTATTAGATCTGGATTAGTCATCAGACTCAAAACACTTAAACTATTCTATATACTCTTTATATTGATTTTATATGTGAAAAAAATTGTTATTGACCTATTCTGAAGCGCGGGTCAATATGCTAATAGCTTATTAAATTATGTTTATTTTTAATATTTCTAATTGTGTTATTTTTTTCCTTTCATTATCCTAAATTCAAAAAATAAAAATAAAAACTCTAATCACTTTACTTATTATTCAAACTTTGACCATTAACTTGCAATATCAGCACCTTCCCAATTAAATATTATTTTAGGAGCTTAGAATAACATCTTTTTTCTTTTATTTGTTCTTTCAAAACAAATCAAAAACTTACGATTCCAAGAAGAAGATAGAGCTAGGAGGATAAAATAATAAAATGATGTTGTGATCTATATATCTCTTATTTTCCCAACTAAAATTGGAAACCTCAATCCTCGTTTAAAAAGAAAAGACAGGGGATATTTGAAACAGTAATAAATATTATTTTTTAATTAATATTTATTTAAAAATATATTTTTTGTTTATTTAAATTTATTTTTAATATTAGTATATCAATTTAAAAACAATTTTTTTAATTTGTTTTTTAAAACTTCAGTTCAAGCACATGAACAAACACCTTGAAAATCTCATTACTATTTTAATGGTTGAAAAAGTAAATCTTTTAAATATTGCATAGATAAATCAATCATTCATTTAATTTTTTGAATAAGATTAATCAAACATTAATTAATCTATATGTCACCTAACTAGAAAGCATTGACAAGACTCAGATTAATATCTCACACCGAACAATTATTATATGAACGCTTGTACCAAGTCAATAGAAGTCAATAGCCATCAGGGATAGGGATATGGGGTATTTTTTAAAGTATTTTTTATTTTAAATTATCAAATTAATTGTTTTTAAATGTTTTTAAAATATTTTAATATAAAAAATAAAAAATATTATTTAAAAAAATCATACATCACAAAATCAAACAAGCAAGATCAGTTGAAAGATTTGAGTCCCTACTGGCCGACGTCTCATGCATTATATATTGTCCTTCTGTCTCCATACCAGCCTGTGGCAGGTTTTTGTGAATCTGGCTATGGACTTGTGATTTCGCAGCTGGAAGGCAAGGGACATGATTTCCTTGGATTAATGGAAGGATATTTTGGTTTTTCAAAAATATTTTTCAGCTAAAAATATATAAAAACTTCTCTCAATGCTTTGTGTATTTGGTATTTTAGTTTTTTAAAAATATTTTTTAATTATAAAAACTTCTTTCAATTCTTTTCTTTGTGTAGCTATAAATTTGTTTTCGGTATTAATTAAGATCTTTTGACTTTGTATACCATTTTGGTGTCTTATTATTATTATTATTATTATATAATGTAAACAATCAGCCTTTTAGGCTTGGTGAAGTAAATAATTTTTTATTATTTTTAATTTTTTTTATCAATAATATTTTTTTGTATCAACTCATCAAAATTATTAAATAACACAGTTCAGATAATTACATAAAACAATCAATAAGAACTTAATAATTTCTGCTATTCATAGCGATGTATAAACTTGTGATACATTGCTTATTCCTGTTTGTTTAAAATGGTTGACAAAGACACTTAGATGTGTTTGATTTAGACTCTGTTTGGAAGTAGTATCCATGTTCCTAAACACGACCTTACTTTTTTTTATTTTTTTATTTGGTTGTTCAGGACTGCTTTATTGGATTATGATTTGAGGGTAAAGTAAACATTTGCTCCTGAACAATGAGAACAGTCACAATTTAGTCCTTTAACAATCCATTTCACGATGTATTTGCTGTTGCTTGAACTTATGATGTTCACTGTTTGTTTTATTAATTTGAATATTCGGGTCAGTTTACGCGTATCTCGACTAATCTCACGGGTCCTGAAGTTAATAATCATATAAACCTTCAGTGACTCTAAAAAAACTCAAACTCATGATTATTAAAGAGCAAAATCAAGACCTAACTAGTTAAGCTGCCTCTTAAAATTATAATATTCACTGTTATATATTCAAGTGGTGGAGGAAAACCGATGTAGGCAACCATTTGTTTTATAGCAGGGACAAAATGATGGAGAATGCTCTATGCGTTACGAAATATATGTTCATTCAAAGAAAATATATTTTATTTAATACAATTTTCTTGTAATTATTTTTAGTTTTTTTATACTCAGACTCCTTGTAATAGAATAGCTTAATTATAAAACTCCCTTTTTCAATTGCAATATAAAAAATACATATAAATTTCTATTTTATTTTTTTACATTTGAAATATTAGAGCTAGTTTCAATACCCTAATCTTTTAATATTTTGGTCAAATATTGTGGAGGACTAGAAAACCAACACGTGCTAAATTTTCATCATATTAAAAGCATAGGAAAACACATGGAATCTCATAGAGCCACCCAGGAGAGACCGGGAGGAATCCAACTTTGAAATGATATTCTTTTAAGGTATTTCATTTTGAGAGATTATTCAATACAATTGGATTAATAAATATATTTTAGAAAGATATTTTAAAAATAAAAAATAAAAAAATATTATGTCTAAATATATGTTATTTTTTTTAATTTTTTTTGAAAATACAAAAATCACTACCACAATCTTTATATTTACCGACAGATTTTTTCATCGTTATTTGTACTATCATTCTGTTGGTAATTAATTTATCAATGAGATCACCGACGGAAATGCTCCATCGATGAATTTTTCATCGGTAATTTTTTGTTTGTCGGTAAGTCTGTTGGTAATAAAAAAAATTTATCGATAAAAATATTTTTTTGATATTTTTATTTATATTTATCAATTTTCTAGTAGTGAATTCACCATAAAATTATATAAGAGAAAATTTAGTTTTACTAGCCAACTAAATATATTTTTGGTTTTTTTGTTACTGTTTCTATTATCACGTGATAATAATTAAATAATATATAATAAAACGCTGATATACCATCTTTTTAAGAAACAACGAGGGAGGCTGCATGGAATATGAAATCTTTATATACAATGAGTCTCTTTGATGGTTTTGTGGATTCAAAGAATTATATAGCCTATCTTTAATTTGTCCCTATTTGAACGTAAAATTCTTCTTTCATATTGTCGGATACTTCCTCTCCAATTTCCCAATCATATTTATTATTATTTTTTGTCCTACCAATCTTTCCGTTGACTTAAAGAATTATTGAGGTGTGATTATTTTTTAAAATATTTTTTATTTATAAATATATTAAAATAATATTTTTTTATTTTTTTAAAAATAATTTTGATATCAGCATATCAAAATAATTTAAAAATACTAAAAATATATTAATTTAATTTTTAAAATTTTTTTTTAATAACATATAAGAAAAAAAATGGAAAGGCACAAGTTGTGATGTTTTGCAAATAAATTAGTAGGAAAGGGCAACCAAGCCCTTGGAGGCTTAGAAGTAAGTATAATTAAATGAGGGGTATTGTGGTAATTGAACAATAGTTGATAAATATAAATAAAAGAAAGAAGAAGAAAGAAAGAGGGATCTGAAAATGGAAGGAGCAAACCGTGAGAGAGAAGGGAGGAGGAAGAAGAAGAAGAGAAAAGAGGGGAAGAGAAGGGAAAAGGGAGAGAAGTAGAGGAAAATAAGTTTAAAGGTAAGATTATGTATAAATGTGTGTTCTTTAAGCTTTAAGTTCTGTTTTGATAAATGTTAGGGTTTTGAATATTGTGTTTTGAGTTTGATTGATGAATTAATTGGAAGGTTATGGGTTGATTGTTGTGGGTAATTGGTTAATTAGTTGATTGTGAGAGATTGGAGGTAAAGATGATGATTTTGAGTTATGATTTTGTTTGAATGGTGAAATTGTGTTAGAAATCAGAAGATGACAGTAGGTAATCTGTGAAATTCTGGGTTTGAGGTTGAAGATGACGAAAATTCAATTTGGTCCCTCAATTTGTGAAATTACAATTTAGTCCCTAAACTTTGGTAAAATTATAATTTGACCCCTAATTGTATTTTGAGATTCTGGACAGTGTTATTATGAGGTTAAGGATGATGAATCTGAGTTTGATAATTGATTTGGAATATTTTCAGTTTGGTCCCTCAATTTCGGGAATTTACATTTTAGTCCCTGAACTTTATGAAAATTACAGTTCGGTCCCTGGTTCGTTCTAGACAGAATTAAGGATGGTTTATGGGTGAAAATTCAGTATAGTTATGTATTTTCCAGATTGGTCCAATTTTGGTAAAATTACGTTTTGGTCCCTGTTTTGGAAAATTATCGTTTTAGTCCATAAACTTAGGAGACTAAACCTGGTTTTCTTTTATGCATTGGGATCTCTTGTTTGAGTTGCTTTTGAGTATATTTTCGTATTGTTGTAGGTTCTCCTAACGATCCTCAATAGGATTTTCGGGTCTTTCGTCTGACATTCCTTTTAGTTCTATATTTTCCGGGTGAGTGGAATAATCTTTAATATGCATATATGATAAGTAAATATGTATGTTGATTATACAATGAGTACAACTCGTTAATTCCTTGAATAATTATATATGTTGCTTATTTTCCGAGTACTCATTTATTCTTGAATTTGCACTCGCAATCTGTCAAAGTAAATCCTATTTGATATGATATACGTTTCTTGATGATTATGTGAATATCTATTATGCCTTGATATGGGACTTGTCAGTAACTCCATGCTAACGGAGAGTAGTTAGCCTGTGTGCACATAGTATTCTGTATGTATACCTAGCTGGTGAGAGAGGCATCAGCCTGTGGCGACTGATCATCCCACAGTGGTCACCTTCGGGTGTCATCTGGTCTGGTCACCTTCGGGTGTCATCTGGTCACCTTCGGGTGTCATCTGATCTCTGACATATAGTCCACTACGTTATGATGATACGTTTAGTATGTATATGATATGTATATGATAAGTTTAGTATGTATATGTATATGTATATCAAGATAAATGATCTTGCGAACTATAAATATCAAGAATATCTAAAATGTATATTAATTATTATTCCCTCACTGAGTTGGTTGAACTCACCCCTCATTCTTAATATTATTTCAGGTTCTTAGTTTCTGATAGCAGGTGAACCTTGTTGAGTGTTCCTGCTTCTTCAGTTTTGGGTCGGTATGCCTTGCTTATCTTTCAAGGCTGTTTGATTCGATGTCTTAGGCGCTCCACTATTACCTTGTTTTAATTAAGTTTGGATTTTTGACAATGTAATGAGTATTATGGATTATTGTTTTTGTTTTAATTACTGATGAAGAGTTTTAAACTATCTTTTGGTTTCATCAGTTTTGAAGGATATAATATTTCTGAAGATTATGAAATGCTGCGTATTTTTGAATAAATTATTCTTTTGATATGTTCGTTTTGAGGCTTAGCGCGGGCGGGGTGTCCTTCCGGCACCGCTCCTGCGTTGCCGGTCATGGACCCGGGATTCGGGTCGTTACAAAGGTGGTATCAGAGCCAGGTTCTTGTTAAATCCCTGTAGCTTGGTTTTGTTAAAACTTGGTCCTTTTTTTTAAAAAAAAAAAAACTTGTAATATGTGGAGCTTAGGATCCTTCTTGTCTTATTGTGATTCCTCATTGTCTTCTTTGAACTTTTTTTTTTATTGCCGTGTTGATATACATGTGGGGAAATATATATTATGTGAATGGTTGATATAAATATATCAATGGATATACTATGTATAATATGTGTTTTTCATACATGGCTGACAATATTTGATATAAGTATATTCTTGGATATAATATATGTGGTATACGTGTTTTGCATATACTTGTGTGTGTGAATATTTGATATAAGTATATCTTTGAAAGTATTTGCATAAAACGTGTATTTGAGTAATAATATTTCTTGAAAATACTTAAGCATAAGTATTTGGTATAAATATATTTTTTTTGGAAGTATATATAATATATGTAAATGAGCTGATTTTCTGATTTGTAGTGCTCTAAAAGTATGTATATGTGCAAATCATGTTAGTGAGTGTATATTGAATGTAAGTATGTGCTTTTAAGTAATTGAACAACTTATAGTATTTTTGTATTTAAATCTGATTTTACATCATATTTATATCTATATGTGTTATCTTTGGTAAGTATTCTGAAAAATATGTCTAATAATCTTTTTCTATGATATATATATCGTTGACAATATTCAATGAAAAATTTGTGTTTGATAATATTTTTCTGGGTGTGTTTATTTTGATTACTTTTTGAGTCGTGGACGCTCATCTCTTTCCGCAATATTTTTATTTCAGAAATATAGATTTTAAATGCAGGAGAAAGTTGAAATATGATTAATTAGTTATGGATGATGAGACTGTTATTGGAGAATTACTTATGAAGGTTGTTATTATAGGCTTTTGATTATGATCTATATGTTGATTAATATACTTATCTAAAATTGGGTGATTTGGTACTTTTAGAAATAGTGAGCATTTTATGTGATATTAGGTATGGATTAGTTGTCAAGACACCATGTCTCAGTTGATTGTTGGAATAAGATAATAGCTTTCAAACCTAATGAGGATACAAATTTGCTTTTCATGAAGATAAAGTATCATCTCCATCTAGTATTTTCCCGGCCATCACGAGAAGGATGGTACGAGAAGGATGGTACAGAAGGGTATGCATGGGTTTTTGGCTTATGTGCATGATGTGAACATAGAGGTCCCAATGATGGATCAATGAGGATGTGTATAGACTATAGGCAGTTGAACAAGGTCACTGTTAAGAATAAATACCCACTCCCTCGCATTGATGACCTTTTTGATCAATTACAAAGAGCTCAATGTTTCTCAAAAATTGATTTGCGATCGGGGTATCACCAGTTGAGGATTAGGAATGAGGATGTTCCTAAAACTGCCTTTAGGACTCGTTATGGGCATTACGAGTTCCTAGTGTTGTCTTTTGGGTTAACGAATGCACCTGCAGCTTTTATGGACATGATGAACAGGGTTTTTAGGCCGTTTATTGATAAGTTTGTTATTGTGTTCATTGATGACATTTTGGTGTATTCGAGGTCTAGAGAAGAGCATGAGCAGCATTTGAGATTGGTGCTTCAAACTCTGAGAGATCATCAGTTGTATGGAAAATTCTTGAAGAGTGAGTTTTGGTTAGAAACTGTTGGGTTTCTGGGACATGTAGTGTCCAAGAATAGGATAGAGGTTGATCCACAAAAAGTGGAGGCAATTAAGCAGTGGCCTAGACCAGTTACAATATCTGAGATTAGGAGTTTTATGGGTTTAACATGATATTACAGGAGATTCGTGGAGAATTTTTCCTGAATTGCTGCTCCAATGACTAAGTTGACAAAAAAAAAAAAATGTCAAGTTTCAATGGTCAGAAGAATGTGAAAAGAGTTTCCTGGAGTTGAAGGAAAGGTTAATTACAGCTCCTATTTTAACAGTATCTTCAGGGTCTGGTGGTTTTACCGTGTACTATGATGCATCCAGGATTGGTTTGGGTTGTGTTTTGATGCAGAACGGTAATGTGATTGCTTATGCCTCGAGAAAGTTGAAGAAGCACGAACAAAATTACCCCACACATGATTTGGAGATGGTTGCAGTAGTGTTTGCCCTTAAAATTTAGAGACACTACTTGTATGGGGAGACATGTGAGATATTTTCAGATCATAAAAGTCTTCAATATATCTTCCAGCATAAGGATCTGAATTTGAGATAGAAAAGGTGGATGGAATTGTTAAGTGATTATGATTGCACGATTCAATATCACCCGGGCAAGGCAAATGTTGTTGCCGATGCCTTAAGCAGAAAATCTATGGGTAGTTTGGCTCATATTCAGGAGGTGAGGAGACCTTTGATTAAAGAGTTACACTGATTGTTAGATGAGAGGGTCAGTTTTGAGATTTGTGAATCGGGAGCATTGTTGGCTCACTTTCAGGCTATGTCAGACTTGGTAGACCGAATTAAAGTAGCTCAAATGAAGGATGAGCGACTTTGCAAGATTAGAGATGAGTTGGAGTTAGGGAGAGCTCCGGGTTTTGTTATCCATGAAGATGGTGTGTTGAGATTTGGTTCCAGGTTATGTGTGCCTGAGGTGGATGGTTTGAAAAGAGATGTGATGACGGAAGCACACCAAACTGCTTATACTATGCATCCTCAGTTCTCAAGTAGGGTATCTTAAGTCCCATGTTATCTTTGATTTTTTTTTTCTTATCAAACATGTTTTTGCTTCAATTTCAAGAGAAACACTATCATTTGAGGTAATATTGAAACCATATAACAACTTTTCATCCATCTAAGCTTCTTCCAAGCTGGTTTTTGTTATCTTTACCATAATTGTTGCCTTAATCTTGTCACAACAACTATGTTCCTCCTTTATAGTCTTTATCATTTCATCTGACTCTTTAGTTGTTATGGTGGTTGAGAGAACTACATACATCTTATCATCTTCATCGCTTATTGCTTTTGCAAGCGAAATCTCCTCCATGATTGATACCTCTTGAAAGTTTGAGCTCATAATTGTTGTTGTTCATTAGACTCTGTTACTTCATGACATTCCCCAACTATAAGGCTGAATTCTTTTACCTGATGCTTAAAAATAAATAAATTATGAGGATGCGTTTTGATTTTTGAAGAGATATGATTTGAGATAAGTTATTTGAGAAAAGTTGATTCAAGAGAAATTGAAGGGTGTGTTGTTTGATTTTGAGGGATATGAATTAAGAAAAGTTATGCATGAGATATTTTTTTCAGTGGATATATCAGAGTGCGCAACGAAAGCATGGTGCTATATATTGATTTTTTTTTTAAGTGGACTTTAAATGATAGTTTAAGAAATACAATTTTAGAGATAAGTTTTAAATAATTTATTTGATCATGATGGTAAGACTTTGGTTCTTAAATTTTAAGTTTCGAGGACGAAACTTTTATAAGGTGGGGAGATTGTGATGTTTTGCAAATAAATTAGTAGGAAAGGGCAACCAAGCCCTTGGAGGCTTAGAAGTAAGTATAATTAAATGAGGGGTATTGTGGTAATTGAACAATAGTTGATAAATATAAATAAAAGAAAGAAGAAGAAAGAAAGAGGGATCTGAAAATGGAAGGAGCAAACCGTGAGAGAGAAGGGAGGAGGAAGAAGAAGAAGAGAAAAGAGGGGAAGAGAAGGGAAAAGGGAGAGAAGTAGAGGAAAATAAGTTTAAAGGTAAGATTATGTATAAATGTGTGTTCTTTAAGCTTTAAGTTCTGTTTTGATAAATGTTAGGGTTTTGAATATTGTGTTTTGAGTTTGATTGATGAATTAATTGGAAGGTTATGGGTTGATTGTTGTGGGTAATTGGTTAATTAGTTGATTGTGAGAGATTGGAGGTAAAGATGATGATTTTGAGTTATGATTTTGTTTGAATGGTGAAATTGTGTTAGAAATCAGAAGATGACAGTAGGTAATCTGTGAAATTCTGGGTTTGAGGTTGAAGATGACGAAAATTCAATTTGGTCCCTCAATTTGTGAAATTACAATTTAGTCCCTAAACTTTGGTAAAATTATAATTTGACCCCTAATTGTATTTTGAGATTCTGGACAGTGTTATTATGAGGTTAAGGATGATGAATCTGAGTTTGATAATTGATTTGGAATATTTTCAGTTTGGTCCCTCAATTTCGGGAATTTACATTTTAGTCCCTGAACTTTATGAAAATTACAGTTCGGTCCCTGGTTCGTTCTAGACAGAATTAAGGATGGTTTATGGGTGAAAATTCAGTATAGTTATGTATTTTCCAGATTGGTCCAATTTTGGTAAAATTACGTTTTGGTCCCTGTTTTGGAAAATTATCGTTTTAGTCCATAAACTTAGGAGACTAAACCTGGTTTTCTTTTATGCATTGGGATCTCTTGTTTGAGTTGCTTTTGAGTATATTTTCGTATTGTTGTAGGTTCTCCTAACGATCCTCAATAGGATTTTCGGGTCTTTCGTCTGACATTCCTTTTAGTTCTATATTTTCCGGGTGAGTGGAATAATCTTTAATATGCATATATGATAAGTAAATATGTATGTTGATTATACAATGAGTACAACTCGTTAATTCCTTGAATAATTATATATGTTGCTTATTTTCCGAGTACTCATTTATTCTTGAATTTGCACTCGCAATCTGTCAAAGTAAATCCTATTTGATATGATATACGTTTCTTGATGATTATGTGAATATCTATTATGCCTTGATATGGGACTTGTCAGTAACTCCATGCTAACGGAGAGTAGTTAGCCTGTGTGCACATAGTATTCTGTATGTATACCTAGCTGGTGAGAGAGGCATCAGCCTGTGGCGACTGATCATCCCACAGTGGTCACCTTCGGGTGTCATCTGGTCTGGTCACCTTCGGGTGTCATCTGGTCACCTTCGGGTGTCATCTGATCTCTGACATATAGTCCACTACGTTATGATGATACGTTTAGTATGTATATGATATGTATATGATAAGTTTAGTATGTATATGTATATGTATATCAAGATAAATGATCTTGCGAACTATAAATATCAAGAATATCTAAAATGTATATTAATTATTATTCCCTCACTGAGTTGGTTGAACTCACCCCTCATTCTTAATATTATTTCAGGTTCTTAGTTTCTGATAGCAGGTGAACCTTGTTGAGTGTTCCTGCTTCTTCAGTTTTGGGTCGGTATGCCTTGCTTATCTTTCAAGGCTGTTTGATTCGATGTCTTAGGCGCTCCACTATTACCTTGTTTTAATTAAGTTTGGATTTTTGACAATGTAATGAGTATTATGGATTATTGTTTTTGTTTTAATTACTGATGAAGAGTTTTAAACTATCTTTTGGTTTCATCAGTTTTGAAGGATATAATATTTCTGAAGATTATGAAATGCTGCGTATTTTTGAATAAATTATTCTTTTGATATGTTCGTTTTGAGGCTTAGCGCGGGCGGGGTGTCCTTCCGGCACCGCTCCTGCGTTGCCGGTCATGGACCCGGGATTCGGGTCGTTACACAAGTGGTCTAGGACACACAATGGTATTCTTGAAGGGTGGGCTTATATATATATATATATATATAAAAGACAAGGTAAGAAAGACCCTACATCATCCTGAAAGGTCAAATATAAAGATGCATAAAGCTCTCTCCAGGCAGCCTACTAACTCAAAGTGGATTGCAGACTAAGGAAGATGGCTGCTGCACTCTCTGATATTTTGAGAGTCACATCTAGCTTACTTATGCTTATGTTACTAATGTTTTGCATGGGAGCAATTAACTTGGAGGCCCAAGATGGGAGCCTTGCTCCTGATGAAGGTACATAAATATTTTTAATTTGGTTCAGATGAGCAGATTCTTTAATGTTTAGAGGAAGACATACACTTGTAATGCCTTCTTCTAGCAGGAGTTTTTTTACCTGCAAAATCCTCACTGCATCATACTCCTCGATACTGCAGTCATCAAATTTGATTGTATTGCAGGATTCTGTAACCATGTTAGTAATGGCATCATGCAGTGATTTTCTTACAGAATTCTGTGTTTTTTGCAAACATTTCTTGGCAAGGCATTGTAGAAGCCACCAGCTAATCATCCCAGAATTAGAAGTTGAGATTTAATTTTGATTTATGCAGTGGAAGCCTTGCTTGAAGTAGCAACACAACTGGGCAAAAAAGGCTGGAATCGCAATATGACACTGTGCAATGATACAATTTTACCTCCAAAGCTAGATGCTGACAATAAAGTTGTTTGCAACTGCTCATTTCCTGGGGAACCGTGCCACGTTATTGCCATGTATATCTCTTCACTTACCACTCCACGCTTTTATTTCAATTTTAATTTGAGGTCTGAAGGATTCTGATGGGGCCAGTCCAGGGAATTAACAAATTACTAACTGTGTGGCTAAGCAGGCACACTCATAATTTTGCTCGATTCTTTTTATTAAGTTATATACCAATATCATGTATATTTTTTTTATTTCAACATTAAATATGTTAGGTAGTGGCATTTTATATATATTTTTATGAATTTATCTCAATTTTATGATTCAAGTTGCAGGTTTAACAAATTAACTCGGATTTACTTTTTTAATTTTTTTTTATCTTTTTTTAATTTAATATTTTTTTAATTGGGCTTAGTCATTTTTTTTTTATTTCATTTATCTCGATCTTATTATCTAGATCATGGTTTTGATAGGTAAACCTGGGTTGATTCGGTTCATTTTTTAGTTATTTTTTAATTATTTTTTTATTTAACCCTTCAACAACAATTTTTTTTTCAATTTTATCCTCCACTATTAGGCTTTTTGAGAATCGAGTTTTTTTAGTTTTTTTCAATTTGATTTCTGTTGAGTTATTTCGGTCTAAATGATTTGGTTTTTTTCTTCTTTAATTTCAACTTTCAACATTAGATGTATTAAAAATAGAGTTTTGTAATTTTTTTTTTGCTTTTTATGAAGTTATTTTATCTCTTGTCCCAGGTTACAGGTTTAATAGATTAACACGATCAACTTAGGTTTTTTTATTTTTATTTTTTAATTGATTTTTTGTACAATTTCAACCTTCAACATCGGGTGGTTAGAAATTGAGTTTCATATTTTTTTTTTAATTTTTTTCTTTTGAGTTATCCCGATCTCATGACTCGAGTTGTGGGTTTGGAGGTTGACCGTGGTTGACTTGGGTAGCTTTTTTTATTTTTTTATTTTATCATTTAACATTAAATTGATTAGTAATTGACCTTCATAATTTATTTTGATTTTTTTTATAAGGTTAACATAATCCTTGGTTACAAATTTGACATATTAACTAAGATCGATTCAATATATCATTGTCTTAATATTTGAAAAAAAATTATATCATCCAATATATCACCGTATAAATATTTAAAAAATATGTCATCTAATATGCATCATATTTCGAGTTAAAAAATAATTTTATTTTGAGAAATTTAGATGCAATTCATTAGCAGTAAAATTATATAAAAACAATAAATAATAAAATTTGTAGTTATGTCTTGTATTTTCTTGACATATGATTGTTGATTTGCAATGGTTGAAAGTTTTGAATTCTTACCTTGTATTGAGGAGTTGATGGGTCCATGTGTTCTTGCAATGCAGATATCTCAAAAGGCAAGATCTTGACGGTACTCTCCCAAAGGCTATCGAGAAACTTCCACACCTTAAACATCTGTAAGCAGTGCTTCAAATTATTACGTTTCTACAGATTGAGCACCGTGAATTTGCATCGTATGATTCGATTTTATTAGAACTCTATCTGCTCTGCAGAAATCTCTGGGCCAACTACCTGAGTGGCAATATACCACCTGAATGGGCTAATACCAAGCTGGAAACATTGTAAGAAAATTCTGCATTCATGTTTTCTAGCCAAGGAATTGCTTACTCATAATTAATAGATTGTATAAACAACAGGTCTGTCGGCGTGAATCGGTTGACGGGAAAAATTCCTAGCTATCTGGGAAGGATTACCACACTTAGTTACCTGTATGCATTTTTCTACTAGTCAATTTCTTGTCATTTTTTTTCATATTTAAATCTGTTCAATTGTTTAGTCAGGAGTAATCCTGAGAGTTGGCATTTATGCAGGAACATTCAGGACAATATGTTTTCCGGAACTGTTCCCCCTGAGCTTGGAGGCTTGGTTAGCCTGAAGAATCTGTCAGTTCATTCAAGCTTTTGTATTAGAAATTAAGTCCTAACTGATTATTGAATGCTAAGTGTTTTTCTCCTTTTGTGATTGCAGAACTCTCAGTGCCAATTATCTCACTGGAGAGTTACCCCCTACTCTCACTAATCTTACCGGATTGAAGGAACTGTAGGTTCTCATTTCTCATGGTTATTGTGTTTCATACTCATTAGTTGCAGTATTTGATATTACAGATGCATCTCTTTACTCTCCAAGTTTCATGATTCTGTGTTTTCCGTTCGGCGAATGCAGAAGGCTTAGCAGCAATAACTTCACTGGAAGAATACCTGATTTTATTCAGAGCTGGAAACAACTTGATACATTGTATGTGCTAGTTTCTACCACAAGCTCTGAATCTCATCACTGAAGCAGAACCCTAATCCCCCTTTAATTTTGTATTAACAGAGAGATCCAAGCTGGTGGTTTCACTGGACCCATTCCTTCAAGCATCTCTCTCTTGACTAATCTAACTGATCTGTAAGATATTCGTTTTAAATTTATGGTCTCAGTTACAACTTTTATCCTGAACATCTCACATTTATATGTTGGCTAATATTGAACAGAAAAATAAGTAACTTACTTGGTGGTTCAGAGTTTCCCAACCTAGAATCTATAGCAGGCATTAAGTATCTGTGAGTTATTCTTGCAGCTGATACTCTCATACCAGGATCAATTTAATTTACAACACAGTATATATTTAGCTTACATGAAATTAATGTATATTGCAGGCTATTGAGCAACTGCAACTTGTCAGGAAATTTTCCCATATATTTGACCAGTATGGCACAGCTGAAAATTTTGTAATTTACTCTATCCCTTGTATATCATCCATTCTGTCATTCATCTACATGAAGATTGAAGTGTGAATCTCATGGATACTTAGAGATTGCAGCTACATTATTATTTGTAAATAACTTTCAAAATGCATTTTGAACCATGGTCTTTACCCTTTTTTCCCCACTTCTTTTCGTAAACAGGGATCTCAGTTTCAACAGATTAAATGGTCCTCTTCCAACAAATTATGATGGCCTAAAAAGCTTGGAGAAAATGTAAGTATACTATATTATATTACCTTCTGAAATTAATGTTTGCCATATGAAAGCATAATTATTAAACCTAAACCAGTAAGACAACTAGTCCAAGAAAATTCAGGATTGAACCATACAAGACATTGAACTGTCAAACCTATTCAACCTGGCCAAACCATGTCCAAACCTGATCGGGTCAATATCTTGTGAAAAGAATGGAACAAAATTATTATTTTTTAATAAAAATGTTGACCAGAGCTGACCCGATGGCTCAATCCTTTTTTCAAGTTATTCTCATGGTAGAGTACAGCAATTATGATGATAAACTTGTCCTCCAAACAGTCTTTTACAATGATAGCCTTGGACAAATGTTCAACCAAATGACAATTTTTACTTTCTGCATAGGTATCTTACAAGGAATATGCTTACAGGGCCCATCCCAGATTGGATCGACAAAAGAGATACTCGCTAGTATGTTAGTTCTTTTTTTAATTTCTGATATAAATTATGATTTTTGAGATTTTTGTTTGTAATATATTTTCTTTTTACTCAATTAGAACTATTGAATATTTTATCCATTAACTCTCCCCTGAAAGATAGAAATGATCAACTTCAGTTCGCCTTTATCGAACATTCTCAACTCAAAAGCTTAATCATGAACTTCAGGTTTCCCTTATCCTATAACAGATGCGTGTCTGTAGGTTTAATAATATGTCCTAGTCTTTGAAGAGCTATACTGATGAGAAGCTGGAAATCAGATTATCCTTCCCAGTTGCCAGATAGTATTCAGTACGGCTGTGCATGAATAATCAAACTATCTACAAGGTTTCATTTAGTTATTGTCCTAGAATAGAAAGGACAAATACAAATACAGTAGGGACAAAAATGTGTTTGGTTACAGTGACGAAGATGAAGATATAAAAATAAATTTGTATAGTTTTGGATTGAATTTTTATCTGTTAAAATCAGAAAAGACGTGAGGTGAGGATATGTCCTTTCTATCCCAACTGTCTTCATCTCTTCTGTCTATTCATCTCTTCTGCATTGAGATAGCAACCAAAAGCTAACACGTGCATGCAATTTTCTAAAAAATTCAGAAATACTGGCTGAATGTTTAAGGAAGCTATCTTTGTGTGCAGCGAAATCGATCTTTCTTACAACAATTTTACTTCGGAAGCAAAATGTAGAGAAACACTGTAAGATTGATTTCATTTTCCTTTCCTTGCCTTGCCTTTGATTTTGAAAGTCTGCTTCCTTTTACATCACCGTTCACTTCATAACCTACAAAACTTAACTCTTCTTGTCTTGCCAGAAATCTGTTCAAAAGTACTTGGGGAGGGAACTATTCGTAAGCTTCTACTTTGATAAATATCTAAAACATAGATCATTTTATTTTCTTCTTCTCTGTCATTTCTTTTAAATAAGCTGATAATTCTATCTGGCCATCTTTCCAGGAAACCTGTTGAGTGCCTGAGAGCTTGTTCTGAAGGTACTCTTAAATTTGTAAAGCTATCCGCTTTTACATTTCACCTGGAAGTAGACAGAAAAATGATGCAGTAACAACCTGCCAGCCTAGACTATATATTTATTTCTATATTCGTTGGATCATAGCATCTCAGTCATAAACTCAATGGTCCTTTTGCGTGTGGCTACCCCATCATGCATCCGACCACTAGGATTTCCATCCCAAGAGGAAGATGATGCTCTGCATCCTCCTCCTCTGGAAAGAAATCGAATCTAAGACCTTCAACTGGTGTAGGAATAAACAACCAGTTGATCACAAAAGCCTAGACAAATGTTAACGGACAAACTTATTTCCATATTCACTAGATAATAAATATAAAGGTCCTATTATGTGGGCATTTACATTGTGGGTCCCACCACGATTTCCACTCTAGGAGGAAAAGGATGCTCCTGCATCACAAAATCTTAATAGTTTCTGTTCTGTTTGCTCCGATTTAGCGTACGGTCTGATCCTAACATTTCTTGTGTTATAATTTGTTTAATCATATCGGTGGCCATGACCATTTTTATTTCTATGAATAGAGCGATATTCAGTGCACATAAATTGTGGGGGACCAGAAGCCACCATTGGAAACACCATCTACGAAGCAGATAATGAGCCAGGAGGTGCAGCAAAATATGCGTCCAAAAGAGAGGATTGGCAAACAAGTACCACAGGACATATCTGGGATGTTCCTGCTTCCTTGGATAACTACATAGCACAAAACAAGTCCATGCTCAGAATGGACAACTCTGTATTGTACACAAATGCACGCCTCACTCCTTTGTCTCTCACATACCACGTTCCCTGTCTGGTAAATGGGAATTACAAAATCAAGCTGCACTTTGCAGAGATAGTAATGAGGGATAACAGATCCTACTACAGTCTAGGAAGACGGATATTTGATGTTTATATTCAGGTATCTATTAATTAAAAGATCATAGATTCATTCCTTATGCAATAGGTGACAGCTTAATTGAAGAATTGTTCTCGCAGGACATTGTTGTGCTGAAGGATTTTGATATAGTGAAGGCAGCGGGAGGGGTGGATAAGGTATACATTCATAATTATACAGCACCTGTAACCAATGGAGCTTTAGAGATCCGCCTTCATTGGGCTGGGAAAGGAACCACAAGGTCTCCCACAAAAGGAATATATGGTCCTCTAATATCAGCCATTGATGTGGAATCTGGTAGGTTGACATATAATGGAATGACATGGTAATGAAGGAATAATTAGTACTGTGATCTGACAATACTTGCTCTTGCTGCAATTCTATTTCTGCCTAGACTTCAAGCCACCTGATAAAGGCAGGAGGAAGAGATTCATTGTCGCTGGAGCTGTGGTTTTGCCATTATTACTCATTCTCATATTTCTATCCACTCTTTGGTGGAAAGGTCATTTGGGAGGAAGGAAATCGAGGGATCGAGGTACAGCTGATACATTTATTTGATTTTGCAAATTCTAGTGAGGAATCCAGTCACTAAAATAACACGGCAATAAGCAATTTTCTGCATCTTATTTGCTGTATGTCTATCCATGAATGCATACATTTGTCAAAGAATTATCTCAATCCAATAGGTTTAAGCTGCTTGGCGAAGCTAAAGGAATGGTTTTATATTACTCTCTAACAATGGTTTTTTCAATGGGAATTATCAATCTCAATGCTGTTTACTTGTATGACTGCAAAAACCATCTGTGTTCTTCCTTTGATGAATCATTCATGCAGAACAACTAATATATACATATCCTCTTTGTTCCTTGGGTAGAACTTGTTGGGTTAGATCTGCTTACTGGTATCTTCACCTTCAGACAAATCAAAGCCGCAACGAATGACTTTGATCCAGCAAACAAACTTGGAGAAGGTGGTTTTGGCTGCGTCTACAAAGTATAGTACAGAATTTTGTTTTCGTCTAGCTACTTATCTACTATATTATTTCTTTTCTCTTATCGAAGCATCAAGGAATGGCCTCAGTGAACTTATTTTGTTTGTCTAAAATTATTCTCATGACAGGGAGTACTATCAGATGGCACTCGGATTGCGGTTAAGCAGCTTTCGGCGAAATCAAAACAGGGGAATCGTGAGTTTGTGAACGAAATAGGCATGATTTCTGCTTTGCAACACCCAAATCTTGTTAGATTGTATGGATGTTGCATTGAGGGGAAGCAATTGTTGCTGGTATATGAATACATGGAAAACAATAGCCTTGCGCATGTTTTGTTCGGTAGGCCTCTGATCACTTCCCCATAGTATCTTATGTAAAGTAATGAGAAAGAAAACAAGTTCTTTGAATGGCATATAGATAGAATTAGTGAAGAAGAAACTGATGGGTTGGGTTATGCATGATGATTACAGGGACAAAGGAAATCAAGGCAACGAAGCTAGACTGGCGTACAAGGCAGAGGATATGTGTAAGTATAGCGAAAGGTCTGGTTTTCCTGCATGAGGAGTCGACACTCAAAATTGTTCATAGAGACATAAAAGGTACCAATATCCTTCTTGACAAGGACATGAACGCCAAGATATCTGATTTTGGAATGGCCAAGCTTGATGACGAGGACAACACCCACATCGACACCAGAGTTGCTGGAACAATGTGAGTTTCTGATATTAACACGGGGTTTATTGAACACATGAAAAATCCTGAAAAGAAGACAGTAAGGAAAACACACAAGTATTGTCATTTATCACACACTGCAGGGTTCTCATGGATCAGGGCCTCCCCATCTATGGCTGTGTTCCTCTAAATGAATACACTATTCACATTATCATCCAGGGTTCGACATCCTGTTTAGGCTGCAAGAAATATAATTTTGCCTATAGAAAACAAAAACAAAAACAAAAACAAAAACAAAAACAAAGAATAGACATTTAGCATTTTTTACATGTTTTAGAGAAGCAAACTAGTAAAATGTCTCTGAGTTATTCTTTCTGTGCAGGGGATACATGGCACCGGAATATGCATTATATGGTTACTTAACTTACAAGGCAGATGTATACAGCTTTGGTGTTGTAGCATTGGAAATTGTTTCTGGGATGAACAACGTCAAATTTAGGAGGGATGAAAATTTTGTATGCCTTCTGGATAGGGTAAGTTATGCCCATTTAGTCTCTTAATTGTCTGTTCATGTTTACTCTTAGTACTCTGCTATATATCTAATTTTTTTTTTGGTTATTTCAGGTTCTGTATTTACAAAAAAATGGGGACATAATGGAGATGGTTGATCCAAGATTGGGGTCTGAATTCAACAAGAAAGAAGTGGTTAGAATGATCAATGTAGCCCTGCTATGCACAAATCAGTCTCCAGCACTTAGACCTACAATGTCTACAGTAGTGAGCATGCTTGAAGGAAAAACTGATGTCGAGGAACTCGTCATGGTTCCAAGCACATTGGGTGATCCATCAGGGTATGCTACGGCCTTACATAAAAAGTTTGCTCAATCTTCTGTCAATGGAAGTTTAAGGGAATCTCAGTCCCTCGTGAAGTCATCAGAGGGACCATGGACTGCTTCTTCCTCTTCATCAGCCCAGGATCTTTATCCATTTAGTAAAAGCTGATGCCACGAACCACAAATTTTTTATCATGAATAAGAAACAGATTGAAACTAAACAGTCACAAAATTACACTACTGCTATTATCTTTTATTAGCAATTCATGTTTCCTGGTATATATCCTATAGTTAATGGAGTGATTATATGTAATATTGACTTTGTTTATGCAAAAATATTTTTTTTATTTATAATAATAATTATTTAAGTTTGACTAATGAATCTAGAATAAATATAAAATTTTTGACACATAAATACTTTATAAATAAAATTATAAGTATTTTTATTGCATTAAAATATTATTTTTAAAATTTCATAACCAAAGTTATAGAGACTGATATATATTATATTATTTTTTTTATAAAATAAATAATAATAATAATTAAAAACCGTTACTAAAAAACTAAGTTAAATATTCGTTAACAATTATTCCCATAGAAAGTCAATCCAATTTGGTGATAAGTCCCCATATCAAATCCTTCATAACAAGCAATTACAAAGATTTCTTGAAAGTCTTGATTATATTTTATACTTCTACCTTAATCTCAGCCATATTTGCAAGCCTTTTACATGATAGACTCAAGAAAAATCCTCTACCTTAGTCTATCCGACACATTTCCATTGTTGCAAACCTTTACATCTATTGCCACATAACAAGCTATTTTATGTATTTTTTGCAGGGAAGACGACCCAATGCCTTTATATTCTAAAAAGACAAGTAACCTTCAGCTTTACAAATCAACAGATCCAAATCTTTCAAAATCCAAAGAGGTGCTAGTTTCGAATCCAGATGCTCCTCTTCAAACCGTTTTCCCAAACAAAGAGGCGGTGATATCAAAAACTCCTCAAAATAATTTCCAAAGCAAAACAATTTTCAGTAATATTTTTCATAAAACAATTTTCAAAAGATTTGACATGAGTTTTAGCCATAAATATAAAACCTGACCTAGCCCGGGAGTTGAAGTGAGACCCAGGCGACCCGGGGCCTCGGCCGGGTTTTAAATAGTCTAAACTCGGGTGACTCGGTATAACCCGGGTGAGACCTGAATTCTTTTTTTTCTTTATATTTTTGTTTAATAAACCCAAAAAATATAAAGTTAATTTGTGAATACTTGGTCTCACATATTTTTTTTATAGCCTATACCCCATAAAATGTTTCTTAATCTTTTCATGTGGGATAACTATATTTATAGTTTACAACTCTATGAAATGTTTTCCCATGAAATTTTTTTTAATTTTTCTACGTGGAATAACTATATATATCCATAAAAAATACAGAATGATTTCTTAACTTTTTCATGCGGGATCACATGTACATATAAAGACTACATACACCTGTAGTTTCTTAACCATTCAACAGCCCAAATACTCAGCATTATTCGTCCCTAGAATGGCCTAAAGGACCAAATTCCTTTCCAAAATTATAGTATAAACTAAAAAAGAAAGAGATTTTATTGTAGTGTTTTTATTGTTAATTATTGTTCATCAACGTGGATTTTAATAGTGAATTTTTTGAAATTTTCAATTTGATTTGTTATTATCTATTTTTAGGTCCCCACACAAAAAAAATCAAAAAATAAAAAACATTGTCGGAAGAAAACCAAAAAATATATAGCAGTGAAAAGAGGACACGGGGGCACCCGGAAAATGACCAAAGATTGGTTGAGAAAGTTCAAAAATACAAAGATTAAAATTTGACAGTATATTTTTGACTGATGAAGGCTCTATTGATAAAGAAAATTCAATTTGAGGAAGAAAAATTTAAAATTGGATGTTTAAGGAACCAATTAGAATTTGTTTAAGGTCTAATTGAATTTATGGAGGGTTTAATTGCAAGAAAATTTGATTTTTTAAAGTTAATTTAGGCTTTAATTGGAAGAAATTAAAGTTTAGGGGTCGCATCACAATTTTTAATATTTAATAAGATTTAATTTGGTCAAATCGAGGACTTAATTGTGTAAATATTGAAGTTTGATGGGCAATTAGGGACTTGATTGAAGAAATCCAAAACTAAGGACCAAACTGAAAAAGACGCTAATATAGGGGCTGAAATTGACTGAATCAGGAGCTAAATTGAAGAAATTGGAAGTTTGTTGAACAATTGAGGGTCAAAATGCACAAATTCAAAACCAAGGATTAAAGTGAAAAAGGGGACTAACTTCAAAGCTAACATTTAAATTTGGCTGGGATGCAATTGAATTGATTATTAAAACCAAAATCTCAATTGAGGACTGATTTGGAAACAAAGATTTTTTGGCGTCATTTTCTTTTAAATTAAACAACACATTTTGTACAAAATAACGTCGTTTCATTCACTGTTATAAAAAAAGACAGACGAAACGATGCCATTTTGATGGCACTACTTGCCATCTTCTTCACCTAGACGCGTTGCAGGCAGGACAAGAAGGTTTTTCCCCCTTGTCGCACCCTCGCAAGAGCGCGGCGTTGCGGCGACCCTTCCCAAGAGCAGGGAATGATGTCAGGGTCTTTGTTTTGTGAAAAAGGGAGTCGCTACCTAGTATTATAGTCATTAAGAAACCTAATTGGTCTTTTAGAGATTCTAAGGCAAGGGACTAGTTGCGTAAAGAGAAGGTTTTAGCACCCCTAGTACGCCCTATCTAAGATAAACTGCTTAGTGTTTGGTTTGCCTTATAATTGCTATGGTGTTGATGTTCTCTAATCCCATCAGTTTTTCTGATGTGTTTACTTGCCTGAACTTATGATGTTCACTATTATATGTTAAGGTGGTAAAAGAAAACTAATCCAAACAACCATTTGTTTTATAGCAGTATAGAATGATGGAGAATGCTCTGTGTATTAGAAAATATATGTTCATTCAAAGAGAATATATTTTATTTAATGTAATTTTCCTGTAATTATTTTTAATTTCCTTTTACACTTAGACTACTTATAATAAAAAAGCATAATTATAGCAACTCTCTTATAAAGTAAATGTTTCCTAATACAAAATACATATAAATTTCTATTTTATTTTCTTTACATGGTATTAGAGTTAGGTTTAATACCCTAACCTTTCTAGTAATTCTTTTTTTTTTTCCTGCTACTATCAATCATCATGGAGGAACATCAACCATTAAACAACAATCCATATTCTTTGTACCATTCAGATCATCTAGATATGGTGCTCATCTCAAAGCCTCTTGTATGGTGCACGACCACGATGATTTTGTTGAATGCCAAATCCAAGCTAGGTTTTATAAATGGAACCATTTCCATGTCATTGAAACAAACAAGCTAGATGAATATGCCTTATGGAAAAAATACAATAATATGATTTTTTTTATCCTTAATTCACTCACATAAGACATTGCAGACAATGTTATTTTTTCAACCACAACACAAGAAGTATAGAAAGACCTTAGAGATCGTTTTTCACAAGGGAATGCTCTTTGTATTTTTCAAATTGAATGAGATATTTCTTACCTTACTCAAGGTCATATGATTGTTACGGCTTACTACAGAACTAAAAAAACAACTATGGGATGAATTGGAATCCTATAATAATACCATCTATATATCCTATAAGAAAAACCCTGGTCATTTTCAAACCCAGTGAAAATTCATATAGAAAGAAAATAAAAAATAACGAAGTCTAATCTCTAATTAAATAAATATCAATGGATGAAACTAAAAAAAACATGAGCATAAAAATTGAAAAAAACAACCAAGCAAATTCTAGAGAATCTCCTAAACCTGAGTTAATCTTCAAAATCCGCAACTCATGAAATCCTCAACACATGCTTAATCAATAAGCTCAATTCCAGCCAATTTAATGTTGAAGGATGAAATTGAAAAAAAAATCAAATTAAAAAATTTTTCACAGTAGAAAAAATAACAATTAAAAGAATATAAATCAAATCTTGTAGGAAAAAGAACTGAAGGAGAATGAAATCCTAAAAAATTCAATTTTAAAAACCATCTCAAATAAAATAAATAACAATAAAAAAAATGATGACCAAATCTGATAGATAAAAAAAATTTAAAGGAGGATGAAATTGAAAAAAAATCCAATTCTATAAAGATGGACCAAATTGGAAGGAAAATCAAATTAAATGGTTGCTTTGAAAATTTAAAGGGTTAGACATGGAAACCAAGGAGAAAAGAAAAAAGAAATTGAAAAAAAAGTTGAATGAACTAATCCAAAGGTCCGTTGGCCATACACTTTGCCCAGGGATGCAGAGGCTATCGAGATGACTCGAATGCCTACCCAGAAACCATTGTTTGATTGCCAAACATCAATATGTGCAATGCACATGTGAATCACTTTGTTTTATTAATATTAATATTTGTTAAATAACTAAATTACTTTTAAATTAACTTGATTATGAAAAAAACAATGATAAAAATACAAAAAACCCATAAATATCAGTTAAATAATTTTTGCTTAGAAGGATATATTTTTAATTAAGAATAGGGAAATATAGATTTATTTTAAAAAATAAAGGGACAAAATAACAAAAGAAAATATTAATTTTGTGAGATGATATAAAGTAAAAACATTACCTCTTTGATGATGTAGTGCATTATACCTTTTAAAAAGTGATTTTTATTTGAAAACATATTAAAATAATATTTTTACATATTATTTTTTTGTTATTTTTAATATTAATATTTTAAAATTATAAAAAATACTAAAAAATATAAATAGTTTTTAAGACAAATATATTTTTAAAAAGTATATAAAAGCATTACACTTCCAAACAGATCTTTTAGTTTTTATTTATTTAATTTTTTTTTGTTAATGGTTATCATGAATTTAGATCGAAGCAGGATATGTTGTCCTGGCATGAGCACTGAATTGCATAGTTTTAAAACCCGATCCGGTCATCGACCCGGTCCAGTGACCGGGTCACGGGTCAGATGGGTTGACCCGGGTCAACCCAAAAAAAAAAACACCTATATAAAACACCTAACTAATTAAAAATTTACAATAATTAAAGTTCATTTCTATACTAATTACTAATTACTACCAGATTACTAATTACTACCATAATTAAAGTTTCAATTCATTTCTATAACAAAATTCTGATTTCATGCTACTGCCAAAATAAAATCTTTCAGTGGGGAATTCATAAGTTTTTTTTTTCATATCACAGAGGAACAAGGCAGAAATGTCAATCATTTTAAGAGCATACACAAATTGTTAGACACCTATTTGGGTGATAGGCCAACGCATACACAAATTGTTAGAAGGCAGGTATTCCATTCTGGATAAATTACAATATCAAAGCAACACGTTCATACAGTTCATACAATTCGCAAAATTTCTTCTCGAGTCAACTCAAGTTCTATAAACCTTACTTGACATGGCAACAGGACAAGGTACGTAATGCATTGCTAAATTCTTTCTCATGGCTTAAACCTAAATTCATACTATCAGTTACATTTGAGCTGCTGGTTTTTAGAAAAATAAAAGAGCAGAGATACATACCTGTGGGAAGAACCGATGGGTCAATCGGTAGGAAGAATCGATGGGTCAATAGAGGGAACAGAGGGAAGAACCGATGGGTCAACAGATTGAACAGAGGGAAGAATCGATGCCACTGTTATACTCTCCTGCAATTTCAACAGAGGGAAGAAGATGAAACAGAGCGAAAAGCGAAAGGCAAAAGAAGAAAGAAATAATTAAAAACTCATCTAACCTTATGCTCAGAATTGAAATGGCGATCAATGATTCAAGATTCTTCTACTCATCTACTCTTCTTCGCGACTGAGAGTGAAATGGGTTTGACAAATTCTTGAAATTAATTAGGTCTTCTTCTCACTTCTCTGCTCTGCAATGCTCGTGATTCGTCTCTCTGCTCTTGTCGTTTCGGGCATAAGAATATATAAAAAAAATAAACCCGGGTCTCAGCCGGGTTTGGCCGGGCCGGCCGGGTCCCGGGTCAACCCTCCGGGTCGACCGGGTCTGGCCGGGCCGGGTCTTAAAACACTGCTGAATTGTTGATGAGAAATTTATAAGCACCAGTTGTCGACAAAAAGAATCATTAGCTTCAACTTTAACTTTACACGTGTTGGTAAATGATATCATGTCTGCTATTGGATATTCCTGCGGTATTTGGATTTATTTTCGACTTATTTTTTAATTTTATTATCCTATTTGTTTTCTTGATTAAATTAATAAAATTAAACACAAAATAATAATACAAATTTCTAATTTAATAGAGTTTTATTTGGAAAAATATATTAAAAAATAATATAAATTCATCAATTAGATTTTGCATAACTCCTTAAGTAGTTTTCATGATTATTTGACAATTTACAATTATCATTGATGATTAATGCATCGAATTGGCACCTATTTTTCATTAAGTTTTTGCTACTAACTTTAACGTTGATTATGGCCAAAAGATTAATTAAGAGTTAATTATAATTTAGTTTTTGTAGTTTAATAAAAAAAATTAGTTAATCTTCGTGGTTAATTTTTAGAAATAATTATTTAATCCCAATATTTTATATTCATTTATAATTTCATCCTTTTTGTCCATGCCATATTCGTTTTCATTTTGTTTTGATTTTTTATTTTAAGAAATAAGTACTTAGGATTGAAAGTTTGATAATAAAAGGCATTTTCTGAAATAAAATACTATTAAATTAAACATGGTAAACACTAAAACATTAATGATTTAATTATTTTTTATATGACAGCGATTAATTAATTAATTTTAATACACAATAAACACTAAATTCTAATTAATCATTAATTAATGAAAAACATTTCTGATACCCTCTTCTATTTTGATGTAGGCATCGAGTTATTGCCTCATATTTTGCATGCCTCCTCGAATTGGAAATTAGATTGCATTTTAAGGCCTATGTTAATTTGTTTTTTATCAGAGTCAAAAGATTTGCAGTCTTATATTAATTATTTAATTTTCTTATGATATAATTTATGTATCAAATAATTATTTCAATTAAAAAAAATTTAAACTTAATAATTTCAAAAATTATTTTAAAACTCACTAACACGTTCTCTTTTTAAACTTCAATTTTTTTTAATAACCATTGGTTTATATTAATTTCCTAACGCATCCGTTTGTAAAAGAAAACACTTTGTCAATGTCCATAATAATAATAATAATAATAATAATAATAATAAAATATAAAAAATTGATTTAATATTTTGGTCAAATAGTGTGGAGGACTAGAAAACCAACATGTGATAAACTTTCATCTCAGCATACTAAAAGCTTAAGATTCCATAGAAAAAACAGAAGGAATCTCATAGAGCCACCCAAGACAGACTGGTAGGAATCCAACTTTGAAATGATATTCTTTAAGATATTTCATTGAGATATTATTCAATACAATTGGATTAATAAATATATTTTACAAAAATATTTTAGAAATAAAAAATAAAAAATATTGTTTCTGAAAATATAGCATCTCTTTTCTATATTTTTATTTTAAAAATACAAAAATTCACTATAAAATTATTTTAAAAACAAGTTTATTTTTATATGTTTATTTTTTTAATTAAATATATTTTTGATTCTATTATTTTTGTTTCTATTATCACGGGACAATAACTAAACGATAGCTAATAAAACGTTGATACACTATCTTTTTAAGAAACTACCAGTGAGGCTCGAAGATGAAATATTTATATACAATGAGTCTCTTTCATGGTTTTGTGGATTCAAAGAATTATATAGTCGGATACTTCCTCTCCAATTTCCCAATGATATTTATTATTATCAATCTTCCCGTTGACTAAGAGATAAAATGCAAGGGCACAAGTGGTCTAGTACAGACAAAGGTATACTTGAAGAAGTGTGGGCTTATATATATATATATATATAAGACAACTTAAGAAAGACCCCACATCATCCTGAAAGGTCAACTATAATGATGCATAAAGCTCTCTCCAGGCAGCCTACTAACTCTTAAAGTGGATTGCAGACTAAGGAAGATGGCTACTGCACTCTCTGATATTTTGAGAGTCACATCTAGCTTACTTATGCTTATGCTACTAATGTTTTGCATGGGAGCAATTAACTTGGAGGCCCAAGTTGGGAGCCTTGCTCCTGATGAAGGTACATATATATATATATATTTTTAATTTGGTTCAGATGGGCAGATTCTTTAATGTTTAGAGGAAGACATATACTTGTAATGCCTTCTTCTAGCAGGAGTTTTTTTATCTGCAAAATCCTCACTGCATCATACTCTTCGATAATGCAGTCATCAAAATTTGATTGTATTGCCGGATTCTGTAACCATGTTAGTAATGGCATCATGCATTGATTTTCTTACAGAATTCTGTGTTTTTTGCAAATATGTCTTGGCAAGGCATTGTAGAAGCCACCTGCAACTAATCATCCCAGAATTAGAAGTTGAGATTTAATTTTGATTTATGCAGTGGAAGCTCTACTTGAAGTAGCAACACAACTGGGCAAAAAAGGCTGGAATCGCAATATGAAACTGTGCAATGATACAATTTTACCTCCAAAGCCAGATGCTGACAATAAAGTTGTTTGCAACTGCTCATTTCCTGGGGGTGTGTGCCGCGTTATTGCCATGTATATCTCTTCACTTACCACTCCATGCTTTTATTTTCAATTTTAATTTGAGGTCTGAAGGATTCTGATGGGGCCAGTTCAGGGAATGGAGGAATAGTTGTGGTGTATAAAGTCTCTTCAGAAACCCCATTTCGATAGTTGAATTTTATATCAAGAAATTCGGATAAATTCATTAGCAGTAAAATTATCTAAAAACAAGTATGATAAGGATCTCAAGGAAAACTTAATCATGCTGAAAATGTCGTGAATAGCAAAGAAAGGATCTCCAGCAAAGAAAATCGAGCAATTGTCAGAAGTTTAGGCTTAAGAGTTTGAAGAAAAGCTGAGTTTGTCGGAAAATAATATAAATCTTATTTTGAAATCTTATTTAATGGTTATTTGACATAACAATATAGTTTTATTGACCAAGTAATGATGAGTTCGAATCTTATCACTCTTATTATTCTATTCGATAAAAATTAAGCATAAAATTGTCACTACTAAAAAATGTAGTAATTAGCAACGGACTATTCCGTTGCAAATAATACTAAAATCCGTTGCTAAAATAATTTAGCAACGGAATCAGCAACGGCAAAAATCGGATGCAGATTTGTCGTTGCTGATTTTTTAGCAACGGATAAATCCGTTGCTGATTTCACAGCAACGGAAAATCCGTTGCTTAGAATTAGCAACGGATAATCCGTTGCAAAACTAGCAACGGATTCTCCGTTGCTCATATTCACAATCACCAACGAATTCTCCGGATAAAAGGGCTGGATTACTGGATGACAGCAATAATGACATGCTCGGCGCCACAGGCTAGGAATGCCAGTGGTAGCTGTACAGCAATAACTCAACGCATCTGACTTAATTTATTTGTCAAAAACTGAAGACTCAAGGACGATCGATCAATGTATTTGTGCAGGCAGTACAATTGACGCATTCTTCTTCTATCTGCAACATTTTTCAAAATTATTTCTTCGAGCTCCAAAATCTCAAACCCCATCTGCTAGAGCTAACATGCAAGCACATCCACAGGTTACCAGCAAAAAGGAAGTTCGAGTTATATTGTGGGATAAAAGGAAAGGAAACTGGCAAAGTAGATGTGAGACTTTAAGGAAGGAGCAGCTTGAAAGGAAATAAATTATGGGATGGGAAGTAGCATGAACAAAGAGAGCACAGAAAATGGGAGCGAACCCTTCTCCTTGTCAATTCTTCTTACCTTCTCTGATCAACAAAGCCAGATGCTAAGATGCCTCCTTTCCATCTCCATACATCTTCTACAGACCTACCCTCTCTCTCTCTCTCTCTCTCTCTCTCTCTCTCTCTCTCTCATGAATGATAGAGCTGCTCAACAGAGGTGGAGTAAATAACAAAGGAAACAACGCATGAAACGTCAAAGAGGCATAGTTAGTTCCATTTATTTTTATATTAAAATTTAAATAATTATTTTTTTAATTAGCAACGGATTTTCCGTTGCTAAATTCAATGTAAAGTTTGCAATGGATTTTCTGTTGCTAAAATCCGTTGCTGATATTAAAAAAATAATATATGTGTAATCCGTTGCAAATCTGTTACTGAATTTAGCAACGGAATTATCCGTTGCTAAATTCAGATGCTAATAGCCCCTGTTTTTAGTAGTGTGTGTGGATCTCGAATCTCGAAGCTTTCATTTTAGATGTGTGTTAGAGAATGGTATAAATTTTTTAGCATAAGTCAAAAATTTGGTTTTCTATTCCATTGGCTGTCGTAGTTATGTCTTGTATTTTCTTGACATATGATTGTTGATTTGCAATGGTTGTAAGTTTTGAATTCTTACCTTGTATTGAGGAATTGATGGGTCCATGTGTTCTTGCAATGCAGATATCTCAAAAGGCAAGATCTTGATGGCAGTCTCCCAAAAGCTATCGAGAAACTACCACAACTTAAACATCTGTAAGCAGTGCTTCAAATTACTACATTTCTACAGATTGAGTACCGTGAATTTGCATCGTATGATTCGATTTTATTAGAACTCTATCTGCTCTGCAGAGATCTCTGGGCCAACTACCTGAGTGGCAATATACCATCTGAATGGGCTAATACCAAGCTGGAAATATTGTAAGAAAATACTGCTTTCATGTTTTCTAGCCAAGGAATTGCTTACTCATAATTAATAGATTGTATAAACAACAGGTCTATCGGCGTGAATAACTTGACAGGAAAAATTCCTAGCTCTCTGGGAAGGATTACCACACTTAGATCCTTGTATGCATTTTTCTACTAGTCAATTTCTTGTGTTTTTTATTTTATTTAAATCTGTTCAATTGTCTAGTCAGGAGTAATCCTGAGAGATGGCATTTATGCAGGAACGTTCAGAACAATATGTTTTCTGGAACTGTCCCCCCTGAGCTTGGAGGCTTGGTTAACCTGGAGAATCTGTCAGTTCATTCAACCTTTTGTATTAGAAATTAAGTCCTAACTGATTATTGAATGCTAAGTGTTTTTCTCCTTTTGTGATTGCAGAACTCTCAGTGCCAATTATCTCACTGGAGAGTTACCCCCGGCTCTCACTAATCTTGCCGGTTTGAAGGAACTGTAGGTTCTCATTTCACATGGTTATTGTGTAGCATACTCATTAGTTGCAGCATTTGATATTACAGATTCATCTCTTTACTCTCAAAGTTTCTTGATTCTGTGTTTTCCGTTCGGCGAAAGCAGAAGGCTTAGCAGCAATAACTTCACTGGAGGAATACCTGATTTTATTCAGAGCTGGAAACAACTTGATATATTGTACGTGCTAGTTTCTACCACAAGCTCCGAATCTCATCACTGAAGCAGAACCCTAATCCCACTTTAATTTTGTATTAACAGAGAGATCCAAGCTGGTGGTTTCACTGGACCCATTCCTTCAAGCATATCTCTCTTGACTAATCTAACTGATCTGTAAGATATTTGTTTTAAATTTATGGTCTCAGTTACAACTTTAATCCTGAACATCTCACATTTTTATGTTGCCTACTATTGAGCAGAAAAATAAGTAACTTACTTGGAGATGGTTCAGAGTTTCCCAACCTAGAATCTATAGCAGGCATTAAGTATCTGTGAGTTATTCTTGCAGCTGATACTCTCATACCAGGATCAATTTAATTTACAACACAGTATATATTTAGCTCACATGAAATTAATGTATATTGCAGGATGTTGAGCAACTGCAACTTGTCAGGAAATTTTCCTATATATTTGACCAGAATGGCACAGCTGAAAATTTTGTAATTTACTCTATCCCTTGTATATCATCCATTCTGTCATTCATCTACATGAAGATTGAAGTGTGAATCTCATGGATACTTAGAGCTGCTGTCTTTAGATTGCAGCTACATTATTATTTGTAAATAACTTTCAAAATGCATTATGAACCATGGTCTTTACCCTTTTTTCCCCCCTTCTTTTCGAAAACAGGGATATCAGTTTCAACAGATTAAATGGTTCACTTCCAACAAATTATGATGGCCTAAAAAGCTTGGAGAAAATGTAAGTATACTATATTATATTACCTTCTGAAATTAATGTTTGCCATATGAAAGCATAATTATTAAACCTAAACCAGTCAGACAACTAGTCGAAGAAAATCCAGGACTCGGAGCATGACCAGGGCCAAGATTCTAGTTGAACCATACAAGACATTGAACTGTCAAACCTATTCAACCTGGCCAAACCCTGTCCAAACCTGATCGGGTCAATATCTTGTGAAAAGAATGGAACAAAATTAATTTTTTTTAATAAAAATGTTGACCAGAGCTGATCCGATAGCTCAATCCTTTTTTCAAGTTATTCTCATGGTAGAGTACAGCAATTATGATGATAAACTTGTCCTCCAGACAGTCTTTACAATGATAGCCTTGGACAAATGTTCAACCAAATGACAATTTTTACTTTCTGCATAGGTATCTTACAAGGAACATGCTTACAGGGCCCATCCCAGATTGGATCGAGAAAAGAGATACTCGCTAGTATGTTAGTTTTTTCTTAATTTCTGTATATAAATTATGATTTTTGAGATTTTTGTTTGTAATATATTTTCTTTTTACTCAATTAGAATTATTGAATATTTTATCCATTAACTCTCCCCTGAAAGACAGAAATGATCAACTTCAGTTCGCCTTTATCGGAACAATCTCAAACCCAAAAACTTAATCATCAACTTCAGGTTTCCCTTATCCTATAACAGATGCGTGTCTGTAGGTTTAATAATATGTCCTAGTCTTTGAAGAGCTATACTGATGAGAAGTTTCCAGATAGTTTTCAGTACAGCGTGCATGAATGATCAAACTATCTCCAAGGTTTCATTTAGTTATTGTCCTAGAAAAGAAAGGAGAAATACAGTAACGAAGATGAAGATATAAAAATAAATTTGTATAGTTTTGGATTGAATTTTTATCTGTTAAAATCAGAAAAGACGTGAGGTGAGGACATGTTCTTTATATCCCAACTGTCTTCATCTCCTGTCTATTCATCTCTTCTGCGTTGAGATAGCAACCAAAAGCTAACATGTGCATGCAATTTTCTAAACAAATCAGAAATACTGGCTGAATGTTTAAGGAAGCTATCTTTGTGTGCAGCGAAATCGATCTTTCTTACAACAATTTTACTTCGGAAGCAAAATGTAGAGAAACACTGTAAGATTGATTTCATTTTCCTTGCCTTGCCTTTGATTTTGAAAGTCTGCTTCTTTTCACATCACCGTTCACTTCATAACCTACAAAACTTAACTCTTCGTGTCTTGCCAGAAATCTGTTCAAAAGTACTTGGGGAGGGAACTATTCGTAAGCTTCTACTTTGATAAATATCTAAAACATAGAACATTTTATTTTCTTCTTCTCTGTCATTTCTTTTAAATAAGCTGATGATTCTATCTGGCCAATCTTTCCAGGAAACCTGTTGAGTGCCTGAGTGCTTGTTCTGAAGGTACTCTTAAATTTGTAAAGCTATCCGCTTTTACATTTCACCTGGAAGTAGACAGAAAAATGATGCAGGAACAACCTGTCAGCTAGACTATATATTTATTTCTATATTCGTTGGATCATAGCATCTCAGTCATAAACTCAATGGTCTTTTTGCGTGTGGCTACCCCATCATGCATCCGACCACTAGGATTTCCATCCCAAGAGGAAGATGATGCTCTGCATCATCCTCCTCTGGAAAGAAATCGAATCTAAGACCTTCAACTGGTGTAGGAATAAACAACCAGTTGATCCCAAAAGCCTAGACAAATGTTAACGGACAAACTTATTCCTATATTCACTAGATAATAAATATAAAGGTCCTATTATGTGGGCATTTACATCGTGGGTCCCACCACGATTTCCACTCTAGGAGGAAAAGGATGCTCCTGCATCACAAAATCTTAATTGTTTCTGTTCTGTTTGCTCCGATTTAGCGTACGGTCTGATCCTAACATTTCTTGTGTTATAATTTGTTTAATCATATCGGTGGCCATGACCATTTTTATTTCTATGAATAGAGCGATATTCAGTGCACATAAATTGTGGGGGACCAGAAGCCACCATTGGAAACACCATCTACGAAGAAGATAATGAGCCAGGAGGTGCAGCAAAATATGCGTCCAAAAGAGAGGATTGGCAAACAAGTACCACAGGACATATCTGGGATGTTCCTGCTTCCTTGGATAACTACATAGCACAAAACAAGTCCATGCTCAGAATGGACAACTCTGTATTGTACACAAATGCACGCCTCACTCCTTTGTCTCTCACATACCACGTTCTCTGTCTGGTAAATGGGAATTACAAAATCAAGCTGCACTTTGCAGAGATAGTAATGAGGGATAACAGATCCTACTACAGTCTAGGAAGACGGATATTTGATGTTTATATTCAGGTATCTATTAATTAAAAGATCATAGATTCATTCCTTATGCAATAGCTGACAGCTTAATTGAAGAATTGTTCTCGCAGGACATTATTGTGCTGAAGGATTTTGATATAGTGAAGGAAGCGGGAGGGGTGGATAAGGTATACATTCATAATTATACAGCACCTGTAACCAATGGAGCTTTAGAGATCCGCCTTCATTGGGCTGGGAAAGGAACCACAACGTCTCCCAAAAAAGGAATATATGGTCCTCTAATATCAGCCATTGATGTGGAATCTGGTAGGTTGACATATAATGGAATGGCATTGTAATGAAGGAATAATTAGTACTGTGATCTGACAATACTTGCTCTTGCTGCAATTCTATTTCTGCCTAGACTTCAAGCCTCCTAATAAAGGCAGGAGGAAGAGATTCATTGTCGCTGGGGCCGTGGTTTTGTCATTATTCCTCGTTTTCATACTTCTATCCTCTCTCTGGTGGAAAGGTCATTTGGGAGGAAGGAAATCGAGGGATCGAGGTACAGTTGACACATTTATTTGATTTTGCAAATTCTAGTGAGGAATCCAGTCACTAAAATAACATGGCAATAAGCAATTTTCTGCATCTTATTTGCTGTATGTCGATCCATGAATGCATACATTTGTCAAAGAATTATCTCAATTCAAATGTTGAAGCTGCTTGACGAAGCTAAAGGAATGGTTTTATATTACTCTCAAAAATGGTTTTTTCAATGGGAATTGGCAATCTCAATTGTGTTTACTTATTGGACTGCAAAAACTATCTGTGTTCTTCCTTTGATGAATCATTCATGCAGAAGAACTAATATATACATATCCTCTTTGTTCCTTGGGCAGAACTTGTTGGGTTAGATCTGCTAACTGGTATCTTCACCTTCAGACAAATCAAAGCGGCAACGAATGACTTTGATCCAGCAAACAAACTTGGAGAAGGTGGTTTTGGCTGCGTGTACAAGGTATAGTACAGATTTTTGTTTTCATCTAGCTACTTGTCTACTATATTATTTCTTTTTTCTTATCGAAGTATCAAGGAATGGCCTAAGTGAACTTATTTCTGTCTAAAATTATTCTCATTACAGGGAGTACTATCAGATGGCACTCGGATTGCGGTTAAGCAGCTTTCAGCGAAATCAAAACAGGGGAATCGTGAGTTTGTGAACGAGATAGGCATGATTTCTGCTTTGCAACACCCAAATCTTGTTAGATTGTATGGATGTTGCATTGAGGGGAAGCAATTGTTGCTGGTATATGAATACATGGAAAACAATAGCCTTGCGCATGTTTTGTTTGGTAGGGCTCTGATCACTTCCCCATAGTATCTTATGTAAAGTAATGAGAAAGAAAACCAGTTCTTTTAATGGCATATAAATAGAATTAGTGAAGAAGAAATTGATGGGTTGGGTTATGCAGGGACAAAGGAAATCAAGGCAACGAAGCTAGACTGGCGTACAAGGCAGAGGATATGTGTAAGTATAGCGAAAGGTCTGGTTTTCCTGCATGAGGAGTCGACACTCAAAATTGTTCATAGAGACATAAAAGGTACTAATATCCTTCTTGACAAGGACATGAACGCCAAGATATCTGATTTTGGAATGGCCAAGCTTGATGACGAGGACAACACCCACATCGACACCAGAGTTGCTGGAACAATGTGAGTTTCTGATATTAACACGGGGTTTATTGAACACATGAAAAATCCTGAAAAGAAAACAGTAAGGAAAACACACAAGTACTGTCATTTATCCAAGATAGCTTTTAGTTTTAAACAGTATGATGCTGTACCTGGGCTCAAGTGCCGATGGAAGGGGTTAGCTTCAAAATATGTGGTAGGCAGGCATCTAGGGTTCAAATCACACACCGCAGGGTTCTCGTGGATCAGGGTTTCCCCATCTATGGCTGTGTTCCTCTAAGACTAACCCTTGGAGAGGTTTAGCCTGGTTCACATTATCATCCAGGGTTCGACATCCTGTTTAGGCTGCAAGAAATATATTTTTGCCAATCGAAAACAAAAACAAACAATAGACATTTAGCATTTTTTACATGTTTTAGAGAAGCAAACTAGTAAAATGTCTCTGAGTTATTCTTTCTGTGCAGGGGATACATGGCACCGGAATATGCATTATATGGTTACTTAACTTACAAGGCAGATGTATACAGCTTTGGTGTTGTAGCATTGGAAATTGTTTCTGGGATGAACAACGTCAAATTTAGGAGGGATGAAAATTTTGTATGCCTTCTGGATAGGGTAAGTTATGCCCATTTAGTCTCTTAATTGTCTGTTCATGTTTACTCTTAGTACTCTGCTATATATCTAATTTTTTTTTTGGTTATTTCAGGTTCTGTATTTACAAAAAAATGGGGACATAATGGAGATGGTTGATCCAAGATTGGGGTCTGAATTCAACAAGAAAGAAGTGGTTAGAATGATCAATGTAGCCCTGCTATGCACAAATCAGTCTCCAGCACTTAGACCTACAATGTCTACAGTAGTAAGCATGCTTGAAGGAAAAACTGATGTCGAGGAACTCGTCATGGTTCCAAGCACATTGGGTGATCCATCAGGGTATGCTACGGCCTTACATAACAAGTTTGCTCAATCTTCTGCCAATGGAAGTTTAAGTGAAACTCAGTCCCTCGTGAAGTCATCAGAGGGACCATGGACTGCTTCTTCCTCTTCATCAGCCCAGGATCTTTATCCAATTAGTAAAAGCTGATGCCACGAACCACAAATTTTTTATCTTGAAAAATCCTGAATAAGAAACAGATTGAAAACTAAATACTCACGAAAATACACCATTGCTATTATCTTTTATTCGTGATTCATGTTTCCTGGTATGAATCGTTAATTACTCATTAATCAATACTTATTGCTGGTGTATATATCCTATAGTTAATGGAGTGATTATATGTAATATTGACTTTATTTATGCAAAAATATATATTTTTATTTATAATAATAATTATTTAAGTTTGATTAATGAATCTAGAATAAATATAAATTTTTTGAAACATCAATGCTTTGTAAATGAAATTATAAAGTAGTTATAATTATGGATATTCATATTATATTAAAGTATTGTTTTTAAAAGTTCATAGTCAGAGTTGTGAAAATTGATATATATTATGTTATTTTTTTTTATAAAATGAATAATAATTATAATAAAAAACTTGTTACTGAAAAGCTAAGTTAAACTGGAGTTGGATTCCTTATTCATTACGTTCATTGCGAGGATGTTTAAGAGTGTAGTAATGGTTCAAAGTATTTTTTATTTGAAATTGCATCAAAATAATTAAAAACATAAAAAAATTAATTTTAAATAAAAAAAATTAAATTTTTAGAAAACGTGATTCCCAAACACCGCCTCCATCTATCAAGGAACAATTGTTCCCATTGAAAGTCAATCCAATTCGGTGATAAGTCTCCACGTAAAATCATTCATTAGAAGCCTTAATTATATTTTATACTTCTACCCTAATCTCAGAACATTTACAGACTCAAGAAAAATCCTTTACCTTAGTCTATCCAACACATTTCCTTTATTGCAAACCTTTACATCTTTTGCCAGATAGGAAGCTATTTTAAGTATTTCTGATTCTTATCCTTGAACTTTCATTTTACACAATTGAATCATTTTTAGCCCAAATTAAAATCCAATTGTATATTTTTTTAGGAGAGAGGGTTGAATTGAAAGACAAAAAATTAAAGTAAAAAAAAAGAGTAAAATAAGTGATGTCTTTTAAATTGGGCTGTGAAGTTCATTTAGTATCCTATCTTTTTTATCTATTAGGTAACTGGTTCTTCTAATTGTTAAAAATTTAAATTTGATACGAAACTTTATTTTTTTTCCAGTTCTTTTTTGGTGGGGAAAGAGAGAGGATCGTTGGATTCCAATGTAGAGAAAAAGAGTTGTGGTTGGAGATGATTTTGACCACCGAAACAGTATATTTTTGTGTCAAATGATTTTATATAATATGGAGAGTTAAGAATATGTGTTGTTTTACCTTGAAAACACCTACAAAAACAAATATGAGATCGAGAAGAATTTTGATTTCGGGTTGATTTTGAGTATTGAGGTTTTTTTTTTTTTTTGCATTTTTGGAGGCCATAGATTGGTTTAACAAGGGTTCATAAGATGTTTTTCTAAGTGTTTTGGGTCAAAAATAGATTGAAAATGAGGTTTTGGGTGAAAAAAACATTAACCCTATTTTTCGGCCAATTAGTTGCTGAATTCTACGGAGCTCCAGATGACGCATCGTAGTTTGTTTTCTCCAAATAATTAGAACAGATGACAAGTTGTCCGCCCTTATTAACTTAAGAAAAATGATTAAAGGCCCACGTATGTGAGCCTGATCATGCAGGTCCGCAAGCAGGTCCTTTCTTGTCTTGACCTTATATTTTTTTTAGAATTAATACCTATTTTTTATATGTATTTTTAAATAATTTCTAAATTTATGTGTTAATTAATACTCATTCTCAATGATTTTTTGGGCTTATTTAGCATTTTTTAAATGACGATTATTTTTTTTATTATATTGAGTGTGTTTAATTTTTTAAAAGGTTATTACGATGCATCTGTTATTTTTTATATATATTTTATATAGATTAAATATTTAATTTTTATAATATTTTTAATATATGCAGCCCTGCATAATAGTTTTTTCAATAAATTTTATGTGTATGTCGATTTCTATTACAAATTAATTTTAATAAATAAATTCATTAAACACAATTAGGCAAATGACTCATGTTGCGATATTAAATATCTTGATCTGCATTTATCTCTCAATTTTCCAATTATGTTTTTATTTATCATTAATGAATTATTTATTTATTTATTTACACAATAATTCATGATTTATTTAATTTGATGCGTGCATAAGTTTTTTGATTTACATCTATGATTTTTTTTAATATTAAAAAACATGTTGAAAAATACTACACATTCTTTTTTTTTTTTTTATCATGTATTGATGTTTTCAATTTTATTCTTATTCTTATGATTTTTTTATTTTTTTCCTTAACCCCTTTGTAAAAGTTTTATTATTTGTAATTTCACCCTTTAATCCAAATTGATAGTGTATTGTTTTTTTTTTTTCATTTTGGTCTTTATTCTTTGAATTATTTTTTTCTATTTGTTAATATTTTTATTCTTTTCAATTTAACTCTCAAAGTGAAAATTTACTGTTGCCCTATAATTTATTTTTTTTTTATTTTGATTTTAACCCTCTTTATTTTAATTGATATTTTCTATTTTGGAATTTTTTGTGTAATTTTTTTTTCGATTTCATCATTCAACATTTTATTTTTCAAGGATTGGGATCATGATTTTTTCATGTATAGTGCCTCCGATTTGATAACTAGAACATGTTTGAAAAGTTAACAAGAGTTGATATTTTTTTTATCTTATTTTCTTTTTTGATATTGTTGTTCAACATTGTTTTTTTTTTTTGGAAAAAAATGGTTTTATGGTTTTCTTCAATTTATTTTTTCTATCGAATTATCTCAATCTCATGCTCGCCCCTTAATATCCAGATTACATGTCTACTTTGTTAGCTTGGGTTGGCTTATACCAGTTTTTTTTTAATGTTTTTTACTCTATTTTATCATTCCATATTTAATTGGCTAGAAATTAAATTACATCGTCTTTTTTTTCTTAGATAAATGTTTTTTTCTTAGGGGAGAAAAAACCTGTGGGGACTGAGACTAATTAAAACTACTGAAACAGTAGGGGAGAAAAAACCTGAAGAGACTCCTTGAGGTCTTGGGGGTAATGTCAAAAGTGTGATTTTAGCTATAGATCTTGACACTTCAAAGTAAAGGCTGTGACGTGGTGGTTGCCATGGTACTTTTGCTACTGCTTTTGTGAGTCTGTTTCTCTTGTTTTCTCACACATCGATTTTTCTTTTCATTTCAGCTTGTTAATTTTACATCTTTATATCTCCATGAGGAAGGATTGATTTATTAATTTATTAGATTATACATCAACATAGATTGTTTTATGCACATTTTTTAGTTTTTTTTCTTGCATTTTCTGGCTTTCTGCTAACAAGGAGAGTTCCACAAGATATGGCTCATTTTAAAATAATCCATCATCAAAATTTTAGTTTTAAGATTAAATTAAAACATTGTATGTAGAAAATGGTTAGATAAACACATCTAATCTTTACATAATTAATTTTTTTTTTAATTTTATCTTTCAATATTTGATTCATTGAGAATTGGACTTCATTGTTTTTACTGATAAAGTGCTTCGGATCTAATGACTCGAGTCATGAGTTTAAAAAGTTAATACGGGTTGACAATTTAATTTTAAATTAGCTTTATAATTTTCTTTATTATTTTATCTATTGGATTATTCTGATCTCATGATCTAGGCTGCGAGTTAGTTGGGATATCTCGGGTTAGCTTGATCTTGATTACTGAGGTTACAGTTTTTCCTACTAACATGGGTTGACTAGAGTCAATTTTTGTAGTTCTAGTTTTTACCCCATTTCATCTTAAAGTAGATGAAGTTTTTATCAAAATGCTTTTATTTTCAAGAGAAATCTTTAGATACAACAAAATAAAAAAAAATAAAAAAAACTTGATATGGATCAGCACCCCCAATGCCTAAGAGAATTGATATGGAAAAGGTCCTGAGTTATTGGAACAATGAGTCAAGCCAGAGCAATTATTTTTATATTTTTATTAGAACGTTGTAGTTTTGATTTTTTATAAAGTCAGGGAAGCTCAATAAAATCAATTGAATTTTATAAGATAAATATCTTTTTTAATTTAATTTAAAATTTAATCTAATTCAGGCACTGCAATTTTCTAAGATCAATCTGAAAATCATTTTAGCATAAAATATGTTTAGTATTGTAGTGTAAAATATTTTTTAATAAAAAATATATTAAAATAATATTATATATATAAATACAAGAAAAACAATTTAAAAAAAAAATCACAGAAAGCTTTACAACTATATGCTGAAATACAAAAACTCTTAAACCTTTTTGAAGGGAAAAAAATGGTGAAAGGCAAAGCCCATGTGTTCCTATTGTATTTTCACCTTAGCCCGTTTTTACAAGATAATGGGTTCATGGAGTTCTTATTTTTATTTTATATATATATATATATAGAGTTGTGGTTGAATTTAAATTTAGTTAAATTGATTAATTTAATTAAAAAAAACTTGGGTCAGATTCTAAGTTTTCCATGTTAATATGTCATATTAAGCAGGTTTAATAATTATATATGCACATTACAATAAACCCATGACTATATGCAGTTTAGAGGCCTCTCGATAGAAGTATGGACTTGCATTTGACCCCATCTAAAACAAACCTCACAAATGACAAATCTATTTTATGGAGCTTAATGGAATTTTATAGATTGATTTTTATAATTTTAGAGGCTTTTTCTGTCATAGATAATACATATTATTATTATTATTATACTATACTTTAATAAAATGCGTGGAAAAACATTGTGCAGTACTATATACATAGATTTATTATTATACTATGAACCACATTATAGACATAGAATATTTGCATCGTGGATGACATTGTAACATCAGGAGGGCGTTATCTTTTTTATTTTTTAATAAAAAAATGCTATAAAATTTCTTTTTTTAGTTAAAAAGTGTTGTCGGGTCTGACTTGGCCGTCAATCCAATGCTATTGGGTCCGACTACCAATAGCCTTGAGTCTAACTGCCTAACTGGATCCAATAACATTGGGTCTGGCTCGGTAACCAGACCCATAAATATTGGGTTTGGCTCGACAGCCAGATCAATGACATTTTTATATTTATAATATTTGCATTTTTTTCATCCAATGCATGTTTGTTTTAATTAATATGGATTTACACACACACACTAAACTTAATCACGTTTTCTTTGTCATATTTTCTTTAAAAGTTGTTTGTTTTTATATTATAAAAGTGTATTTATCTTGAAACAACATTATATTAATGTATTTTTTTTTATATAATTTTGAGGTATTATTGTTAAAAATAAATAAAAAAACTTATTTGAACTATTTTCAAGTAAAAAATACTCTTAAAAAAATATTTTATACCACAATTTCAGACCTAAGACCATTGGTTCAGCTCCATAGCCGGACCCAATAGTATTGGGTGTGGCTGCAGAGCTAGACCCAAGGTTATTGGGCTCTCTTCAGAAGCCAGACCCAATATTGGGCCTAGCTCGGCTGTCAGACCAAAGGATATGGGGCTTGGCTTGTCAGAAAGACCCAATGCTATTAAGTCTGACTTTACAGCAAAACCAATATTTTTAAGTCAAACATTCTCGCTAGACCCAATATCATTTGAGTCTGGTATGACCGCCAGATTCAAGGCTATCGTTTTGACTCTACAACCAAACCCAAGAATATTGGGTCTGGTTTGGCCGCCAGACCCAAAACACTTAAAATATTCTCTATACTCTTTATATTTGTTTTACATTTGAAAAAAAATTTGTTATTGACCCGCTATGGAGCGCAAGCCAATATACTAGTAGCTTATTAATACTACAAGATTTCACAGTTTTACCGACGGAAAAATTCCGTCGGTCTGTGATTAGAAGCTCGTCGGTGATTTTTTTACCGACGGAATACGTCCGCCGGCTTTACCTTCGTCGGTGATTCCCCATTCCGTCGGTATATCTGTCGGAAAAACAAAAAAACCATTTACCGACGGTTTTACAGACGGAATGTGCGCGCCAAAAAAAAAAGATTCCCGCTTGAAATATACCGACGGATTTTCATTCCGTCGGTGAAGTTACAATTACCGACGGAAAATATCCGTCGTGAAATAGGTCGGTGAATGTATGAAATACCGACGGAATATCTTCGTCTGTAAATTCGTCGGTAATGGTGGAAGCTACTGTTAAATGGCGACGGATTAATTCCGTCGGTAATTCTGTCGGTGAAAGTTTAAAATACCGACCGAATTCATCCGTCGGTGAAATCCTTGGTAATAGTTTTTTTCTTAATTTGTTTTTAAAAAATTATTTAGGATATATAATATAAAACTATATAAATTAATTGTTATACAAACCAATTATGCAAATAAAATTTTTATTAAACATAAAAAAAAAACAAAGTTAAATAATATTCATTACAAACTGAATATGTTTCAAGAAAAATAATAAATGAAGTTTTAAAGGTAAATAATGTTGATTACAAATTAATATAAAGATGATGGAGCTTGAGGAGGAGGAGGAGATCCTGGCGGAGGCTAGTGGTTATACGGCCAAAAAGGATTAGGCGCACATGTTCCGCTATTTGACAATTTCATAATCATTTCGTAAAGTTGGTCATAAGCCGCTTTTTGCTGTTCCTGAGCCGCTTCATACTCCGCTTTTTGTTGTGCTTGAGACGCTTTGAATTGCTCAGACTCCGCTCTTTGTTCCGCTCTTTGTTGTGCATGAGACGCTTTGAGTTGTGCGTACTCCGCTTGTAGGTTATTGTATTTCTCGGTGAGTTGCTGCAAAGCCACAGACTCCTTAGATTGGGAGCTCGTATTGATTGGGAGCTCCCAACGGTTGAAAAACTACGGGTTGACCACAAGTTGTCGGCCGTAGTGTTGGAGAGCCCGTAAACCCGATTTTTATCGGGTCCACTTGACGAGCCAACCTCCATCCACAAATCCGGATCGAATTCCGGATCGGTCAAAGTATCGTCCCCGAATCTCTCCCTCAACCAATTATTATAGGTCTCCTGAAAATAAAAAAAAAAGTAATCATCATATTCAATACAATAAACATAATAACTTACATAATAACTTACAAAATAAAATGGTTGAACAAACATACCACGAAATACTGAGCACGGTTATCAACGAACTGTTGCACCCCCTTCTGGCGGTCTTGACTCCGCACGTGCGTCTCCACAAACAGCTCCATCGGGCTCGGCTCACGTCCAAGAGACGCAGCCTATAATGAAAAAAGATATATTAACAACAACTGAATTTAACAATATATTTCATTTAAATTAATCTTACCATCCGTTTCGCATGTGCAGCAAACGTAACGGAGCCGCCAGTGTGAGTTGTCACCCCGCCATGAATTGGCCGATTCCGGTTGCCAGCACCGGACTGTGAGCGTCGTGTGAACCGCTCAGACGTCACGTGCTCAAGATAGTGCAGCCATATATCTTCCGGGATGTATATCGGTTTGAAATCCCTCCAAACCGCAACATCGTTCCAGCCTTGGAAACCCCTATCCCTCGCGGTTTTTTTTGCCTTTTTCTGTGCTTCATACCAAAAATCACGCAACCTGCTTCACGCAACCAAAAATTACATTTCGAAACATAAAATTTTGTCTAAAAAATCCTGTATTGTTTTTGATCTTACCTAGTTGCCGCGTGATTTTCCCACACCCTCCTCACAACAGCGTTATGCTCAATGTCCCAGCAGAATTTGTGCTTTGTATAAATAAACAAGTTTAAATAAAAATAATAATTTATTTACAATTATATTAATAAGCTGAAAATTATAAATTAATACCAACCTCAAACCTGTTAAACCATGCATTGATTTGAGGCATCCATTCAGGATGCTTGGATATCTGACTCCATTGAAACAATGGAATCTCCATCGACGATTTAAACGCCGATGATATTACTCGGGCGGCTTCAATGTTTGTGAACCTGAAAATAAATGAAATAAATTCAATAGTGATTACTTGATAAATTATGTTGTAATTTTTTTTAAAAAAAACTAAAACCTTAACAAACTTACATTGAAAGGTCGTCCTTCCACTGTGCCTCGTACTTGCGGGTAAATTGATTCCGCTGCAAAGGCACGCCGCCTCTGCGCTGTGAAGTACCGCTGGAAGAGGCAGCATCGGTTGACGGTGCAGGTGGTGTAGGTGCCTCTTCTTGAGAGGCACCTAAGGAAATATCATCCTCGCTGCTAGACGAACTAGCTGCGACCGCACCTAAGCGACCAGCTCTGGTTTTCGTTCTACGCATCTACACAATTTGATACAAATAATTATATAATTAAATTCAAATGTAAAAAAAAAATTCGACAGCTCCTCCCCTATAACGGATACTACCCAAAACCACAAACCTGCACATATTAACAATAGCCACAACCAATTTACCCAATCTATACTAATTATTCCAACATATTCAATTACTAATTCTAAGGTAAATTCAACATTAAGAATTACAATTCAAGTAATTATTCAATAATTATGCCAATACAACAAAATAATAAATAAAAAAAAAACTCTAGAATAACAATCAAAATAAATGAAAAAAATTAAACACAAAGCATGCAATAATAGAGTAAAACTAATAATTATTCCAACATATTCAATTACTAATTCTACGGTAAATTCAACATTAACAATTACAATTCAAGTAATTATTCAATAATTATGCCAATACAACAAAACAATAAATTAAAAAAAAAACTCTAGAATAACAATCAAAATAAATGGAACAAATTAAACACAAATCATGCAATAATAAAGTAAAATTAATAATTATTCCAACATATTCAATTACTAATTCTATGGTAAATTCAACATTAACAATAAAAATTCAACAAATTAACTAATAATAATTATGCCAATACAACAATAAAAAATATTCAAAAAATTCAAAAAAAAAACTATATACTTTAGCAATGAATTATGCAAAAAAAACTATAGACTTTATCTACATTACAAAAAATACACCAAAACAAAAAACAATAACCAAAAAAATAGCAAAAAAAAACTATTAAAGTAAAATGAAATAGAGAAAACACTAACCTTTTAAACTGATGAAGATGATGAAAAAAACTTACTAGAGATTGGAAGTGAAAGCTTTGAAGAATGGAGAGGAAAAAAATCAAAAGCTTAAGGTGAGAAACGAAGGAGAAGAAAAAATGAACTGAACGGGCGGTCACTTGAACTTATATGGCAATTTTACCGACGGCTTCACCGACGGATATAAAATTAATTATTATTTTAATTTATTCCGTCGGTGATGTGCTAAAAATCCGTCGGCAAATTTTGAATTTCGCACCAAAATTTTTAATGACCCTCCATATTTTTCGTTGTCCGTCGGTAATTTCGTCGGCAATATTACGCGGTCAGAGGCGCATTTAATGCGCAACCCTTTGAAATTCGCGCAGTCCGTCGGTAATGTTGTCGGTAAAATTAAACCGCCGACAACTTACCGACGTATTTAAATTCGTCGGTGTGTCCGTCGGTGATGTGGTGGCATTTCAAGTAATTATTTTCGAACTCTTTGTGAAACACCGACGGACTAATTCTGTCGGTGTTGCCGTCTGTAATTGGGTGGCATTTCAAGTAATTATTTTCGAACTCTCTGTGAAACACCGACGGACTAATTCTGTCGGTGTTGCTGTCTGTAATTGGGTGGCATTTCAAGTAATTATTTTCGAACTCTCTGTGAAATGCCGACGGACTTAAGGCCGTCGGTGATCTGGTGGCATTTCAAGTAATTATTTCATGTCACAAAATATATTATCCATCATAATTGTGGCATTTCAACTAATTATTTCAAGTGATAAATATTTTGTGTTTCAAAATATATATATCATTCATAATCTAAATTACATCCATGACGTTGTTGAAAATATTCTCAAACATGTTCTTTTCGATGTGCATGACGTCAAGGTTATGGCGAAGCAGATTGGTCTTCCAATAAGGAAGCTCAAAAAAGATACTTCGCTTTACCCAATTATGGGTCAAACCAAAACCAGGAAACTTTTGCTTTCCTGATTGAAGGCCAAACACAATGTCACCGTACTCTGAGACAACATCATGCAATTCTTCACCAGAAAGACGCGTGGGTGCAACATCTTTTTCAACTCTGCCAACAAAAAAATCTTTTCTGTTCTTTCTGTACCTGTGATGAAGTGGCAAGAAGCGACGGTGACAGTCAAAAAAAGAAGCTTTACCTCCATTTGCTAGCGTGAATGCCTTGTTGTTTTCCATGCAGTATGGACATGCGAGTTTCCCATGCGTGCTCCAACCAGAAAGCATTCCATAAGCTGGAAAATCATTGATAGTCCACATCAATGCCGCCCTCATAAGGAAATTTTTTTTCCTCGATATATCATAAGTCAGAGCTCCGGAGGACCACAACTACGCCAACTCATCAATCAACGGTCGAAGACAAACATCTATATTCCGCCCCGGGCTTCTTGGACCGGGTATGACAGTAGATAAAAACATGAACTCCGGCCTCATACACATTCCCGGTGGCAAGTTATAAACTGTGAGTATGACCAGCCAACAAGAATAAGGAGCAGCAAATGACCCAAATGGGTTGAATCCGTCTGTACACAACCCAAGACGCACATTCCTTGATTCAGCTGAAAAGTGAGGATGAACACTGTTAAAGCGTTTCCACGCTTCGCCGTCAGAAGGATGAACCATCACTCCATCAACCGCATGGTGTGCTTGGTGCCATGTCATGTGCTCAGCAGTCCTTGGTGACATGAATAACCTCTGCAGTCTAGGTGTGATCGGGAAGTATCTAAGTTTTTTATATGCCACTAGAGTCTTTCCCCTGCCAGTTCTAGGTTTGTAACGGGAATGCCCGCATGTCATGCACTCGGTCATCTCAGCATTTTCAAGGTACTATAACATGCAGAAGTTAGGGCACATGTCAATTTTCTGGTATCCTAAACCGAGGGGTTTCATCATGGACTTCGCAGCATAGAAGTTCTCTTTCAGCCTGTTCCCTTCAGGTAAAATGCTTCTTGCCCATTCAATAATCTTGTCATACCTGGCCTCACTCAACCCGTGATCTGACTTGATGGTGAACACCTGTGCTACGACCGATAATTTACTGTGGTTCGTGCAGCCATCCCATAATGGTTCGTCAGAATCTTTCAACAAATCAAAAAACCTAGCTGCATCTACATTAGGTTCTTCTTCTACGATTGGACATTGACTGCCATTACCTTGATTCATTCTCATTGCATCCATAACCATATTTCTGTAAGGATTAATGTTGTCATTTGCCGTTTCATGCACGTTGCTAGCACTAGAAGTAGACCCAACCACCGTTTCTTCCATTCTCCTCTCACTCTCGCTAACAAATACTTCTCCATGTGCATACCAACACTGGTAATTCTCCATAAACCCTTTGTGTAGAAGATGCATCATTACAACATCTGGATGCAGATACTTTTTATTTTCACACTTCCTGCATGGACACCTAATACCGCCTCCAGTAAAATTTCTGGGAATAGATGTTATGAAATTAATAAAACCCTGAACCCCATTACAATAATCCATCCTCCGCAATCCTTGGGGTGAATCTCGATACATCCATGAACGATCATCCATGACTTATATCGAACCTCTATAAAATTATGATGACATCATGTATTAATTAACTAAGTTAGGTAAATAAACTTGTATAAATATTACTTTAACTCGAGATTATCCAACAAACCAATCACAACTTCTCATAAATATTAAATATTCATTATCATTTATCAACGTCCATACGAATTAAAAAATATACATTTACAGAAATTACCACTCCGCAATACCATTGATAAAACTTTAAACGGGCCCATTAAGCAAGCTATTAATTATTTCAAAATAGCACATGTAATTCGGTAATTCCATAAAGAAATAACAATTTACAAACAAATACAATCTTACAAAATCTAAAACAAACCATAACAGGTACAAAATTATACATTCATATACTACGAGTTTGTTTGAGAAATAACAATAAAACATGTACATCTACTAACAAAATACATATACTTAAAAAACAATAAAATTGACATTTAATTAAATGTTAAAATTTTAAAAGATATAATTACTTACAAAAATTGATAAAATCCGTCGGTAAATCAGAACACGCGCGGATGCTGTGACCACAAAACTTCAAGAAATATAACTTGTTGTGCTGATATGAGGAAGATTTTTTTTTTTGGGGGGGAGGGGGGCTGGTTGTTTGCATATGGGGTGAGTTGGGATGAGGAAGAAGGAGAAATAGGGGATGAGAGGGTCGGCAGAGCTGTCATATATTAACTTTTTCCGACGGTTTTACCGACGGAGACTCCGTCGGTTATTACGCCGGTGATTCTGACGGAAACATAGACATGTCACCGTACGGATCTGCCATTTCAAATCCCTCGGTGAGTCCGTCGGAAATTTAAACGGCGAACCGGTCACATCACTTTACAGGCACTGTACGGGCAGTCGTTTTTGAATCCGTCGGTGATTCCGTCGGAAACAAATAACCCGCCAAAACCTCCACGTCAGCGACCAGCCTTTTTTTAAATTCAGAAACTTTTCCGTCCTTAATTCAGTCGGTAAATACCGACTGAATTACGGACGGAAAAGTTTTCGTCGGTGTTTACCGACTGAATTACGGACGGAAAATGTTCGTCGGTAATTTCGACCTCAAAATACCGACAGAAAATATGCCGTCGGTAAATCCGTTGGTATTTAGCGAATTTCTGGTAGTGTAAATCGTGTTTGTTTTTAATATTTTTTAATTTTGTTATTTGTTTTCTTTCACCATCCTAAATTAAAAAAAAAAAAAACTCTAAGCACTTGACCTATTATTCAAACTTAATCGACCATTAATTAGTTCGAAATACCAGCACCTTCCCAATTAAATATTATTTTAGGAGCTTAGAATAACATCTTTTTACTTCTATTTGTTCTTTCAAAACAAATCAAAAAGTACGATTCCAAGAAGAAGATAGAGCTAGGAGGATAAAATAATAAAATGATGTTGTGATCTATAGATTTCTTATTTTCCCAACTAAAATTGGAAACCACACTCCTCATTTTAAAAGAAAAGAAAAGGGGGGTATATATTTGTAACAATAATAAATATTACATTTCAAAATATTTTTTATTTAAAAATATATTAAATATATATTTTTTATTTATTAAATATTTGAAACAATTTGATGTAAATTAGATTGTCCATGGAGTTCTTAAAATCGCAGCAAAGAGCTAGAACAGTCAAGCATTAGATTCATGTAAATTCTTTGATCCCAACGGTCACATGAGTTATGTCAACTATAGTTGTCAAACGTGATCTCTAGGATATGAAAAGAAAAGAAAAAGTTTGGATTTGCGCGGAGGTTATTAAGTCAATTATTTTTATTATTAAACATTTGCTCCTGAACAATGAGAATAGTCACAATTTAGTCCTTCAACAATTTCAATAAAATCCTTGCTACCTTTGAATGGTTTGAATACTGTCTTTCCATCCATTTCACGATGTGTGTGCTGTTGCTTGAATGATGATGAAGAATGCTCTATGTGCTAGGAAATATATATATGTTCATTCAAAGAGAATATATTTTATTTAATGTAATTTTCCCTGTAATTAGTTTTAGTATTTTTTTTTACATTTAGACTCTTTATAATAAATTAAATGGCATAATTATAACAACTCTCGCAATATAAAAAATACATACAAATTTCTATTTTATTTTTTACATTGATATTAGAGCTAGATTCAATATAAAAAATACATACAAATTTTTATTTTATTTTTTTACATTGATATTAGAGCTAGTTTCAATACCCTAGTCTTTCAATATTTTGGTCAAATATTATGGAGGACTAGAAACCAACATGTGCTAAATTTTCATCTCAGCATATTAAAAGCATAAGAAAACACAAGGAATCTCATAGAGCTACCCAGGAGAGACCGGTAGGAATCCAACTTCGAAATGATATTCTTTAAGATATTTCATTTTGAGAAATTATTCAATGCAATTGGATTAATAAATATATTTTACAAAGATATTTTAAAAATAAAAAATAAAAAATATTGTTTCTGAAAATATGTTATTTTTTCTTTGTATTTTCTATTTTAAAAATATAAGAATTCATTGTAAAATTATATTAGAGACAAGTTTATTTTTATGTGGCTATTTTTTTTAACTAAATATATTTTTAGTTTTATTGTTATTGTTTCTATTATCATTAGATAATAATTAAATATTATCTAATAAAACGCTGATATACCATCTTCTTAAGAAACAACGAAGGAGGCTCGAATATGAAATCTTTATATACAATGAGTCTCTTTGATGGTTTTGTGGATTCAAAGAATTATATAGCCTATCTTTTGTCCCTTTTTGAACGTACCAATCTTCCCGTTGACTAAGAGATAAAATGCAAGGGCACAAGTGGTCTAGTACAGACAAAGGTATACTTGAAGAAGTGTGGGCTTATATATATATATATATATATATATATATATATATATATATATATATATTTTACGTTCTCATATTCACACGCAAATGAATATGAGAACGTGAAATTCTTCTTTCTTATAGTCGGATACTTCCTCTCCAATTTCCCAATGATATTCTTATTATTTTTTCACCTACCAATCTTCCCGTTGACTAAGAGATAAAATGGAAGGGCACAAGTGGTCTCGTACAGACAATGGTACACACACACACACACATACAGAAACACCCCACATCATCCTGAAAGGTCAACTATAATGATGCATAAAGCTCTCTCCAGGTAGCCTACTAACTCTTAAAGTGGATTGCAGACAAAGGAAGATGGCTACTGCACTCTCTGATATTTTGAGAGTCACATCTAGCTTACTTATGCTTATGCTAGTAATGTTTTGCATGGGAGCAATTAACTTGGAGGCCCAAGTTGGGAGCCTTGCTCCTGATGAAGGTACATATACATATATATTTTTAATTTGGTTCAGATGGGCAGATTCTTTAATGTTTAGAGGAAGACATACACTTGTAATGCCTTCTTCTAGCAGGAGTTTTTTTATCTGCAAAATCCTCAGTGCATCATACTCTTCGATAATGCAGTCATCAAAATTTGATTGTATTGCCGGATTCTGTAACCATGTTAGTAATGGCATCATGCATTGATTTTTTTACAGAATTCTGTGTTTTTTGCAAACATGTCTTGGCAAGGCATTGTAGAAGCCACCTGCAACTAATCATCCCAGAATTAGAAGTTGAGATTTAATTTTGATTTATGCAGTGGAAGCTCTACTTGAAGTAGCAACACAACTGGGCAAAAAAGGCTGGAATCGCAATATGAAACTGTGCAATGATACAATTTTACCTCCAAAGCCAGATGCTGACAATAAAGTTGTTTGCAACTGCTCATTTCCTGGGGGTGTGTGCCGCGTTATTGCCATGTATATCTCTTCACTTACCACTCCATGCTTTTATTTTCAATTTTAATTTGAGGTCTGAAGGATTCTGATGGGGCCAGTTCAGGGAATGGAGGAATAGTTGTGCTGTATAAAGTCTCTTCAGAACCCCATTTCGATAGTTGAATTTTATATTAAGAAATTCGGATAAATTCATTAGCAGTAAAATTATCTAAAAACAAGTATGATAAGGATCTCAAGGAAAACTTAATCATGCTGAAAATGTCGTGAATAGCAAAGAAAGGATCTCCAGCAAAGAAAATTGAGCAATTGTCTGAAGTTTAGGCTTAAGAGTTTGAAGAAAAGCTGAGTTTGTAGGAAAATAATATAAATCATATCTTAGAATCTCATTTAACAGTTTAAATTTTTAGATTAAAATGATTATTTGATATAGCAACAAAGTCTTACTGATCAAGTAATGATGAGTTCGAATCTTATTACTCTTATTATTCTATATGATAAAAATTAAACATAAAATTGTGTGGATCTCGAATCTCGAGGGTTTTACTTTAGATATATATTAGAGAATGATATAAATATTTCGGCCCAAGTCAAAAATTTGGTTTTCTATTCCATTGGCTTTTCTATTCCATTGGCTGTTGTAGTTATGTCTTATATTTTCTTGACATATGATTGTTGATTTGCAATGGTTTGAAAGTTTTGAATTCTTAATTACCTTGTATTGAGGAATTGATGGGTCCATCTTTTCTTGCAATGCAGATATCTCAAAAGGCAAGATCTTGATGGTAGTCTCCCAAAAGCTATTGAGAAACTACCACAACTTAAACATTTGTAAGCAGTGCTTCAAATTACTACATTTCTACAGATTGAGTACCGTGAATTTGCATCGTATGATTCGATTTTATTTGAACTCTATCTGCTCTGCAGAGATCTCTGGGCCAACTACCTAAGTGGCAATATACCATCTGAATGGGCTAATACCAAGCTGGAAATATTGTAAGAAAATACTGCTTTCATGTTTTCTAGCCAAGGAATTGCTTACTCATAATTAATAGATTGTATAAACAACAGGTCTATCGGCGTGAATAACTTGACAGGAAAAATTCCTAGCTCTCTGGGAACGATTACCACACTTAGATCCTTGTATGCATTTTTCTACTAGTCAATTTCTTGTCTTTTTTATTTTATTTAAATCTGTTCAATTGTTTAGTCAGGAGTAATCCTGAGAGTTGGCATTTATGCAGGAACGTTCAGAACAATATGTTTTCTGGAACTGTTCCCCCTGAGCTTGGAGGCTTGGTTAACCTGGAGAATCTGTCAGTTCATTCAACCTTTTGTATTAGAAATTAAGTCCTAACAGATTATTGAATGCTAAGTGTTTTTCTCCTTTTGTGATTGCAGAACTCTCAGTGCCAATTATCTCACTGGAGAGTTACCCCAGGCTCTCACTAATCTTACCGGATTGAAGGAACTGTAGGTTCTCATTTCACATGGTTATTGTGTATCATACTCATTAGTTGCAGCATTTGATATTACAGATGCATCTCTTTACTCTCAAAGTTTCTTGATTCTGTGTTTTCCGTTCGGCGAATGCAGAAGGCTTAGCAGCAATAACTTCACTGGAAGAATACCTGATTTTATTCAGAGCTGGAAACAACTTGATATATTGTACGTGCTAGTTTCTACCTCAAGCTCCGAATCTCATCACTGAAGCAGAACCCTAATCCCCCTTTAATTTTGTATTAACAGAGAGATCCAAGCTGGTGGTTTCACTGGACCCATTCCTTTAACCATATCTCTCTTGACGAATCTAACTGATCTGTAAGATATTTGTTTTAAATTTATGGTCTCAGTTACAACTTTAATCCTGAACATCTCACTTTTATATGTTGCCTAATATTGAGCAGAAAAATAAGTAACTTACTTGGAGATGGTTCAGAGTTTCCCAACCTAGAATCTATAGCAGGCATTACGTATCTGTGAGTTATTCTTGCAGCTGATACTCTCATACCAGGATCATATTTAATTTACAACACAGTATTTATTTAGCTTACATGAAATTAATGTATATTGCAGGCTATTTAGCAACTGCAACTTGTCAGGAAATTTTCCCATATATTTGACCAGAATGGCACGGCTGAAAATTTTGTAAATTACTCTATCCCTTATACATCATCCATTCTGTCATTCATCTACATGAAGATTGAAGTGTGAATCTCATCATCCATTCTGTCATTCATCTACATGAGGGTCTTTACCCTCTCTTTTTCCCCTTCTTTTCGAAAACAGGGATCCCTTATCCTATAACAGATGCGTGTCTGTAGGTTTAATAATATGTCCTAGTCTTTGAAGAGCTATACTGATGAGAAGTTTCCGGATAGTTTTCAGTACAGCGTGCATGAATGATCAAACTATCTCCAAGGTTTCATTTAGTTATTGTCCTAGAAAAGAAAGGAGAAATACAGTAACGAAGATGAAGATATAAAAATAAATTTGTATAGTTTTGGATTGAATTTTTATCTGTTAAAATCAGAAAAGACGTGAGGTGAGGACATGTTCTTTATATCCCAACTGTCTTCATCTCTTCTGTCTATTCATCTCTTCTGCATTGAGATAGCAACCAAAAGCTAACATGTGCATGCAATTTTCTAAAAAAATCAGAAATACTGGCTGAATGTTTAAGGAAGCTTTCTTTGTGTGCAGCGAAATCGATCTTTCTTACAACAATTTTACTTCAGAAGCAAAATGTAGAGAAACACTGTAAGATTGATTTCATTTTCCTTGCCTTGCCTTTGATTTTGAAAGTCTGCTTCTTTTTACATCACCGTTCACTTCATAACCTACAAAACTTAACTCTTCTTGTCTTGCCAGAAATCTGTTCAAAAGTACTTGGGGAGGGAACTATTCGTAAGCTTCTACTTTGATAAATATCTAAAACATAGATCATTTTATTTTCTTCTTCTCTGTCATTTCATTTAAATAAGCTGATGATTCTATCTGGCCAATCTTTCCAGGAAACCTGTTGAGTGCCTGAGTGCTTGTTCTGAAGGTACTCTTAAATTTGTAAAGCTATCCGCTTTTACATTTCACCTGGAAGTAGACAGAAAAATGATGCAGGAACAACCTGTCAGCCTAGACTATATATTTATTTCTATATTCGTTGGATCATAGCATCTCAGTCATAAACTCAATGGTCCTTTTGCGTGTGGCTACCCCATCATGCATCCGACCACTAGGATTTCCATCCCAAGAGGAAGATGATGCTCTTCATCCTCCTCCTCTAGAAAGAAATCGAATCTAAGACCTTCAACTGGTGTAGGAATAAACAACCAGTTGATCCCAAAAGCCTAGACAAATATTAACGGACAAACTTATTCCTATTTCACTAGATAATAAATATAAAGGTCCTATTATGTGGGCATTTACATCGTGGGTCCCACCACGATTTCCAATCTAGGAGGAAAAGGATGCTCCTGCATCACAAAATCTTAATTGTTTCTGTTCTGTTTGCTTCGATTTAGCAGACGGTCTGATCCTAACATTTCTTGTGTTATAATCTGTTTAATCATATCGGTGGCCATGAACATTTCTATGTGTAGAGCGATATTCAGTGCACATAAATTGTGGGGGGCCAGAAGCCACCATTGGAAACACCATCTACGAAGCAGATAATGAGCCAGGAGGTGCAGCAAAATATGCGTCCAAAAGAGAGGATTGGCAAACAAGTACCACAGGACATATCTGGGATGTTCCTGCTTCCTTGGATAGCTACATAGCACAAAACAAGTCCATGCTCAGAATGGACAACTCTGTATTGTACACAAATGCACGCCTCACGCCTTTGTCTCTCACCTACCACGTTCCCTGTCTGGTAAATGGGAATTACACAATCAAGCTGCACTTTGCAGAGATAGTAATGAGGGATAACAGATCCTACTACAGTCTAGGAAGACGGATATTTGATGTTTATATTCAGGTATCTGTTAATTAAAAGATCATAGATTCATTCCTTATGCAATTGGAGACAGCATAATTGAACAATTGTTCTCGCAGGACATTGTTGTGTTGAAGGATTTTGATATAGTGAAGGAAGCGGGAGGGGTGGATAAGGTATACATTCATAATTATACAGCACCTGTAACCAATGGAGCTTTAGAGATCCACCTTCATTGGGCTGGGAAAGGAACCACAACGTCTCCCAAAAAAGGAATATATGGTCCTCTAATATCAGCCATTGATGTGGAATCTGGTAGGTTGACATATAATGGAATGGCATTGTAATGAAGGAATAATTAGTACTGTGATCTGACAATACTTGCTCTTGTTGCAATTCTATTTCTGCCTAGACTTCAAGCCACCTGATAAAGGCAGGAGGAAGAGATTCATTGTCGCTGGAGCTGTGGTTTTGCCATTATTCCTCATTCTCACACTTCTATCCACTCTTTGGTGGAAAGGTTATTTGGGAGGAAGGAAATCGAGGGATCGAGGTACAGTTGATACATTTATGTGATTTTGCGAATTCTAGTGAGGAATCCAGTCACTAAAATAACACGGCAATAAGCAATTTTCTGCATCTTATTTGCTGTATGTCTATCCATGAATGCATACATTTGTCAAAGAATTATCTCAATCCAAAGGTTAAAACTGCTTGGCGAAGCTAAAGGAATTGTTTTATATTACTCTCTAACAATGGTTTTTTCAATGGGAATTATCAATCTCAATGCTGTTTACTTGTAGGACTGCTAAAACCATCTGTGTTCTTCCTTTGATGAATCATTCATGCAGAACATCTAATTTATACATATCTCTTTGTTCCTTGGGCAGAACTTGTTGGGTTAGATCTGCTAACTGGTATCTTCACCTTCAGACAAATCAAAGCCGCAACGAATGACTTTGATCCAGCAAACAAACTTGGAGAAGGTGGTTTTGGCTGCGTCTACAAAGTATAGTACAGATTTTTGTTTTCGTCCAGCTATTTATCCACTATATTATTTCTTTTCTCTTATCAAATCAGCAACTTATTTTCTTTGTCTAAAATTATTCTCATTGCAGGGAGTACTATCAGATGGCACTCAGATTGCAGTTAAGCAGCTTTCGGCGAAATCAAAACAGGGGAATCGCGAGTTTGTACTAGCAGCTTTTGTTGCTGGTATATGAATACATGGAAAACAATAGCCTTGCGCATGTTTTGTTCGGTAGGCCTCTGATCACTTCCCCATAGTATCTTATATAAAGTAATGGGAAAGAAAACAAGTTCTTTTATATAGATAGAATTAGTGAAGAAGAAACTGATGGGTTGGGTTATGCATGATGATTACAGGGACAAAGGAAATCAAGGCAACGAAGCTAGACTGGCGTACAAGGCAGAGGATATGTGTAAGTATAGCGAAAGGTCTGGTTTTCCTGCATGAGGAGTCGGCACTCAAAATTGTTCATAGAGACATAAAAGGTACCAATATCCTTCTTGACAAGGACATGAACGCCAAGATATCTGATTTTGGAATGGCCAAGCTTGATGACGAGGACAACACCCACATCGACACCAGAGTTGCTGGAACAATGTGAGTTTCTGATATTTACACAAGGGGTTTATTGAACACATGAAAAATCCTGAAAAGAAGACATTAACAAACTGTAAGGAAAACACACAAGTATTGTCATTTATCCAAGGTAGCTTTTAGTCTTAAACAGTATGATGCTGTAACTAGGCTGCAGTGCCGATGGAAGGGGCTAGCTTCAAAATATGTGGTAGGCAGGCATCTAGGGTTCAAATCACACACCGCAGGGTTCTCATGGATCAGGGTTTCCCCATCTATGGCTGTGTTCCTCTAAGACTAACCCTTGGAGAGGTTTTAGTGAATATGCATTATATGGTTACTAGATAGGGTAAGTTATGCCCTATCTAGTAACCATATAATGCTAAATGAATATACTATTCACATTATCATCCAGGGTTCGAAATCCTATCAAAAACAAAAACAAACAATAGACATTTAGCATTTTTTACATGTTTTAGAGAAGCAAACTAGTAAAATGTCTCTGAGTTATTCTTTCTGTGCAGGGGATACATGGCACCGGAATATGCATTATATGGTTACTTAACTTACAAGGCAGATGTATACAGCTTTGGTGTTGTAGCATTGGAAATTGTTTCTGGGACGAACAACGTCAAATTTAGAAGGGATGAAAATTTTGTATGCCTTCTAGATAGGGTAAGTTATGCCCATTTAGTCTCTTATAATTGTCTGTTCATGTTTACTCTTAGTCAGATATATATCTAATTTTTTCTGGTTATTTCAGGTTCTATATTTACAAAAAAATGGGGACATAATGGAGATGGTTGATCCAAGATTGGGGTCTGAATTCAACAAGAAAGAAGTGGTTAGAATGATCAATGTAGCCCTGCTATGCACAAATCAGTCTCCAGCACTTAGACCTACAATGTCTACAGTAGTGAGCATGCTTGAAGGAAAAACTGATGTCGAGGAACTAGTCATGGTTCCAAGCACATTGGGTGATCCATCAGGGTTTTCTACGGCCTTACATAACAAGTTTGCTCAATCTTCTGTCAATGGAAGTTTAAGTGAAACTCAGTCCCTCGTGAAGTCATCAGAGGGACCATGGACTGCTTCTTCCTCTTCATCAGTCCAGGATCTTTATCCAATTAGTAAAAGCTGATGCCACGAACCACAAATTTTTTATCATGAAAAATCATGAATAAGGAACAGATTAAAACTAAACAGTCACAAAAGTACTTTTTATAGTTTGTCATTCCTGGTATGAATCGACGTTAGACATTAATCAATACTTATTATTGCTAGTGTATATATCCTATAGTTAATGGAGTGATTATATGTAATATTGATTTTATTTATGCAAAAATATAAATTTTTATTTATAATAATAATTATTTAAGTTTGTGTAATGAATTTAGAGTAAATATAAATTTTTTAAAATATAAATACTTTATAAATAAAATTATAAAGAAGTTATAATTATAAGTATTCATATTACAATAAAACATTATTTCTATAAGTTCATAACCAAAGTTAGGGAGAATGATATACATTATATTATTATTTTTATAAAATGAATAATAATTATAATAAAAACCCATTACTAAAAAGATAAGTTAAACAGGAGTTGGATTCCTTAACAATTATTCACATAGAAAGTCAATCCAATTTGGTGATAAGTCCCCATATCAAATCCTTCATAGCAAGCAATTACAAAGATTTCTTGAAAGTCTTAATTATATTTTATACTTCTACCTTAATCTCAGCCATATTTGCAAGCCTTTACAAAGATTCTGATATTGAATGTATCGAAGAAAATTCAAATTCCCCGCTAGAATTCCTTAGAAGAGAAATTTTTGCAGGGAAGACGACCCAATGCCATCTAAACAGAGAAAGACAAAGGAAAAGGCATCATGCCTTTATATTCTAAAAGAGTAGAAACAAAAGTCCAGATCATGGGCTCAAATGGTTTCAGATGAGATAAAATTTCCCAACTTGAAATAAGCAAATTAAAGGTTCTGCCTTTGGAAACCCAAAAGTTGCTCCAACAATTAGTGTCTGCATTCTCTAAAGTAAAAGAAGAATCCTCTTTGTAAGAAAAATAAATTTTGATCAAGACAAGTAACCTTGAGCTTTACAAATCAACATATTCAAATCTTTCAAAATCCAAAGAGGTGGTAGTTTCTGTTAAATAATATTTATTTAGTCTTATTTATTAAGGGTACAAGAATATTTTTAGTTTAACCTATATATAATTTCTTTGTATTTAGGTTAACCCTAAGCACTCATAATAAACAGATTATTGAGAATTCTAACCTTTTTTGTGTTTGATCTTAATTATTTTAACATGGTATCAGAGCTGGTTTTATGGAACGAGACTTAATCTCAAACACAGCTTTCGCGGATCCAACTTCTGCAAAAAAAATTTGGAGTGATATTTTGTCTTCCGCTTCTGCAATTTGGTATTTGCGTTCAGTTTCTGCAAATTTATTTTGTATTTTGGAGTAATCGTATAACTTCAAGAAGATATTTGTTTAGTTTTTGCAATCTCTGTTCAGTTTTTTCAATTTAGTATTTTGTTTTCCGCTGCTTTTGCATTCTGCTTCTTTATGATTGTTGATTATGGTTGCTGAAAGAGATGATTCGCTTCAGTCTGTGAGTGTAAGGTTGGATGGGAAGAACTATTCGTATTGGAGCTATGTAATGAAATTTTTTTTTAAGGGTAAAAAGATGTGGAGATATGTTAGTGGAACCTATATGGTACCTAAAAATACTGAGGGAGGGGATGTTGCTTTGATAGATGCATGGGAAGCAAACAATGCAAAGATCATTACTTGGATCAACAATTCTATGAAGCATTCCATAGGTATGCAGTTGGCGAAGTATGAGACAACAAAAGAGGTTTGAGATCATCTGCAAAGGTTATTCACGCAATCAAATTTTGCAAAGCGTATCAGTTAGAGAATGACATACGAACTCTTCACCAGAAGAATATGAGTATTCAGGAGTTCTATTCTTCCATGACAGATCTTTGGGATCAATTGGTTCTTATAGAATCGGCAGAACTAGAGGCATGTGGTGCTTATATTGAGAGTAGAGAGCAGCAACGATTGGTACAGTTTTTAACAATACTTCGCAGTGATTTCGAGGGATTTAGAGGTTCAATACTACATCGCTCTCCACTGCCTTCTGTTGACTTGGTTGTTAGTGAGTTATTGACTGAAGAAATACGTCTTCAGTTGTATTTTGAGAAAGGGTATTCTTTCTGCTTTGAATCCTTTTGTACTAGTAGTACCCTCTAAACAATTCTCCAATCACCACAATAAGCCTTACACAAGGGTTGGCTTCGACGAGTGCAATTTCTGTAAGCAGAAAGGTCATTGGAAGGCTCAGTGTTCCAAGTTGAGACAACAGAATCAAGCTTGGAAGCACGACAGCCAGTCACAATCTAATTCTCATAGACCACCTCAGGGTTATAAACCACCACACCACAGTACCGCAACAGTAGCTTCCTCAGGCTCTATTACCGATCCTCGTACTTTAGCTGAGCAATTTCAAAAGTTTCTCTCCTTGCAGCTACAAGCAATGCCCGCTTCTTCTTTCATAGGTCAGTTGCCTCATAGTTCCTCAGGTATGTTACATTCTGAATGGGTTTCGGATTCTGGTGCTTGACATCATATGTCTCTAGATTCTTCATCTTTTACCTCTGTTACCCCTTTGCCCTCCATTCGTGTTATGACTGCTAATGACACTCCCATGCCCTTAGCAGTTGTTGGTTCTATTGTCACACCTCACTTGTCTCTTCCTAATGTTTATCTTATTCCGAACCTCAAATTGAATCTTGCTTCTGTTGGTCAATTATGTGATTCTGGTGATTATTTAGTCATTTTTTCCTTTTCTTTTTGTTGTGTATAGGATCTGCAGTCTCAGAAGCTGATTGAGACAAGCCGTAGAGAGAATGGACTATACATTTTGGATGAGTTAAAAGTGTCAGTTCCCGTTGCTGCTGCTGCTGCTGCTGATTTGTCTTCTTTTCATTTGAGTCTTTCATCTTCTAGTTTTAATTTATGGCATTCTCGTCTAGGTCATGTTTCTTCTTCTCATTTGAGATTTTTAGCATCCACAGGAGCTTTAGAAAATTTGAAAACTTGAAAACTTGTGACATTTCTGATTATAGTGGATGTAAACTAGCAAAATTTTCTACTTTACCTTTTAATCGAAGTATTTATGTTTCTTCTTCACCATTTGACTTGATTCATTCTAATGTATAGGAACCTTCTCCTGTTGCCACAAAGGAGGGTCTCGATATTATGTCTCTTTTATTGATGATCATACTCGTTATTGTTGGGTTTATTTAATGAAACATCATTCTGAATTCTTTGAGATATATGCAACTTTTCGAGCTCTTGTCAAAACTCAACATTCTACTATAATCAAATGCTTTAGGTGTGATTTAGGTGGGGAATACACCTCTAATAAATTTTGTCAATTGCTTGCCTTAGATGGAACCATCCACCAAACTTCATGTACATATACTCCTGAGCAAAATGATGTTGCTAAAATAAAACATAGGCACATTGTGGAAACTGCTCGTTCTCTCTTATTGTCTACTTTTGTTCCTAGTGAGTTTTGGGGAGAGGTTGTCCTTACTGCTATAAGTTTGATTAATACAATTTTATCTTCTCATAGTTCGGGTCTATCTCTTTTTGAAAAATTATATGGGTATGTCCTTGATTATTCCTCATTTAGAGTTTTTTGTTGTATTTGTTTCATTCTTCGTCCTCATGTAGAACACAGTAAGCTATCCTCCCGATCCGCTATTTGTGTTTTTCTGGGTTATGGTGAAGGTAAAAAGGGGTATCGTTGTTTTGATCCAATAACTCAAAAACTTTATGTGTCTCATCATGTTGTCTTTCTCGAGCATATACCTTTCTTTTCTATTCCATCCACTACTCATAGCCTGACTAAACCTAATCTTATTCATATAGATCCCTTTTCTAAGGATTCTAATAGTCATACCTCTCCCCATGTTCGACCAATTTGTACTTATGATACTTTACTCTCTAGCACACCTGAAGCTCCATTCTCATCTACAGCCCCTCAAGCTTCATTTGAGATTGTGGATCCACCTCTACATTAGTCCATCCGCATTCGTAAGTCCACAAAACTACCAAATTTTGCTTATTCTTGTTATTCTTCATCATTTACTTCCGTTTTAGCTTTTATTCATTGTCTCATTGAGCCCTCTTCCTATAAAGAGGCAATTCTTGATCCACTTTGGCAATAAGCTATGGATGAGGAACTTTCTGCTTTGCATAAGACAGATACTTGGGATCTGGTTCCTCTACCTCCTAGTAAGAGTGTTGTTGGTTGTCGTTGGGTGTATAAGATCAAGACTAATTTTGATAGGTCTATTGAGCGATACAAAGCTAGGCTAGTTGCAAAAGAATACTCTCAGTAGTATGGTATGGACTATGAGGAGACATTTTCCCCTGTTGCAAAAATGATTACTATTTGTACTCTTATTGTCGTAGCTTCGATTCGTCCGTGGCATATCTCTCAGCTTGATGTTAAAAATGCCTTCTTGAATGGAAATCTTCAAGAAGAAGTTTATATGGCACCCTTTCCTGGTATTTCACAGACTCTGGATATGTTTGTAAGCTTAAGAAAGCATTATATGGTCTCAAACAAACACCCCGTGCTTGGTTTGAGAAATTCTCTATTGTGATATCATCTCATGACTTTGTTTCTAGTTGTCATGATTCTACTCTTTTCTTATTAAGTGCATTGATGTAGGTTGTATCATTCTGTCTTTATATGTTGATGACATGATTATTATTGGTGATGACATTGATGGTATTTCAGTTTTGAAGACAGAGTTGGCTAGACGATTTGAAATGAAGGATTTAGGTTATCTTCGATATTTCCTGGGTATTGAGGTAGCATACTCACCTAGAGGTTACCTTCTTTCTTAGTCGAAATATGTTGTAGATTTTCTTAAGCGGGCTAGACTTACTGATAACAGGACTGTAGATACTCCTATTGAGGTTAACACAAAGTACTCTTCTTCTGATGGTTTACCTTTGATAGATCCTACTTTATACAGTACTATTGTTGGGAGCTTGGTATATCTCATGATTACTTGTCCAAATATTGCATATGTTGTTCATGTTGTTAGTCAGTTTGTTGCTTCTCCCACTACTGTTCACTGGGCAACTGTTTTTCATATTTTGCGATATCTTCGGGGTACAGTTTTTCAGAGTCTTTTACTTTTATCCACCTCTTCCTTGGAGCTGCGTGCATACTCTAATGCTGATCATAGTAGTGATCCCATAGATCACAAGTCTGTTACTGGTTTCTGTATCTTTCTAAGTGAGTCTCTTATTTCTTGGAAGAGTAAGAAACAATTTATTGTTTCTCAATCCTCAACCGAAACAGAATATCGTGCTATGACATCTACTACCAAGGAGATTGTTTGGTTACATTGGTTATTTGCTGATATAGGAGTTTCCTTTTCTCATCCTACTCATATGTATTGTGACAACCAGAGTTATATTTAGATTGCTCATAACTCGGTTTTTCATGAGCAAACTACGTACATTGAGATCGATTGTCATCTTACTTATCATCATCTCAAGCATGGCACCATTACTTTGCCTTTTGTTTATTCTTCTTTGTAGATTGCAAATTTCTTTACCAAGGCGCATTCCATTTCTCGTTTTCATTTTCTAGTTGGCAAACTCTCGATGCTTGTAGCTGCCGCATCATGAGTTTGAGGGGAGATGTTAAATAATATTTATTTAGTCTTATTTATTAAGGGAAGAATAATATTTTCAGTTTAACCTATATATAATTTCTTTGTATTTAGGTTAACTCTAAGCACTCATAATAAACAGATTATTGAGAATTCTAGCCTCCTTTTTGTGTTTGATCTTAATTATTTTAACAGTTTCAAATACAGATGCTCCTCTTCAAACCGGTTTCCCAAACAAAGAGGCGGTGATTTCAAAAACTCCTCAAAATAATTTTCAAAGCAAAACATTTTTTAGTAATATTTTTCATAAAATATTTTTCAAAAGATTTGACATGATTTTTACTTATAGATATAAAACCCAGCCCAGCCCGAGAGTTGAAGTGAGACCCAGGCGACTCGGGGCCTCGACCGGGTTTTAAATAGTCTAAACTTGAGTGACCCGGTATAACCCGGGTGAGATCCATACTCTTTATTTTATTTTATTTTATTTACATTTTTTGTAATAAACCCAAAAAATATAAAGTTAATTTGTGAGTATTTGGTCTCATATTTTTTTTTTTATAGCCTATACCCCATAAAATGTTTCTTAACCTTTTCATGTGAGATAACTATATCTATAGCTTACAACTTTATGAAATGTTTTCTCATGAATTTTTTCTTAACTTTTCCATGTGTGATAACTATATATATCCATAAAAAAATGTGGAATGGTTTTTTTAACTTTTCCATGTGGGATATATATATATATATATAGCCTTTACTCACATGTATATATATAGACTACATACACATGTAGTTTCTTAACGTTCCCATGAGAGATAGCTATATATAGCCAACATCCAAATGAAATGTTTCTTAACTATTCTATGTGGGATATTAAAATCTCAAATATAATTTTTTTTCCTGGGTTGACCCAAGTGAACTCATGTGACCCAAGACCCAACCCTTTGGCAAGGTTAACCCCCGGGCCAAGTTTTATAACTATGGTTTTACCATGACAACCAAGGATTGTTGCCAAAAATATTTTCCCTCCAACTTGGCATTTCAAAGCTTGGGATATGAGTAAATCCCAAATTTATTATGAAAATTTATTGATAAAGACCGGATCAATGAAAATTAAATACAATACAAAAAAAGAAATTAAACCCATTTTCTTAACCATTCAACAACCCAAATACTCAGCATTGTTCATCCCTAGAATGGCCTGAAGGACCAAATTCCTACCCAAAATTATAGTATAAACAAAAAAAGAAAGAGGTTTAACTGTAGCGTTTTTATTGTTAATTATTGTTTATCCTCTCACATATCAACGTGGATTTCAATAGTGAATTTTTTGAAAATTTGAGATTTGATATGTTGTTACCTATTTTTGGATCCCCATACAAAAAAAAAGAAAAAAAATAAAAAACATTATCGGAAGAAAACCAAAAAATATATAGCAGTGAGAAGAGGACACAGGGGCGCCCAAAACATAGCTAAAGATTGGTTGAGGAAGTTTAAAAATACAAAGATTGAAATTTGACAGTATATTTTTTACTAATGAAGGCCCTATTGATAAAGAAATTCAATTTGAAGAAGAAAAATTTAAAATTGGATGTTTAAGGAACCAATTAGATTTTGTTTAAGGTCTAATTGAAATTATGGAGGGTTTAATTGCAAAACAAAATTATTTTTTTAAGTCAATTTAGGCTTTAATTGGAAGAAATTAAAGTTTAGGTGTCGAATCATAATTTTTAAGATTTAATTTGGTCAAATCAGGGGCTTAATTGTATAAATATTGAAGTTTGATGGGCAATTAGGGACTTGATTGAAGAAATCCAAAACCAAGGACCAAACTGGAAAGGGCGCTAATAGAGGGGCTGAAATTGATTAAATCAGGAGATAAATTGAAGAAATTAGAAGTTTGCTGAATAATTGAGGGTTAAAATGAACAAATTCAAAACCAAGGACTAAAGTGAAAAAGGCGGCCAACTTCAGAGCTGACGTTTGAATATGGCAAGGATGCAATTGAATTGATTCTTAAGACCAAAATCTCAATTGAGGACTGAATTGAACAAATAAAAAATTAAGGATTGATTTGGAAACAAAGACTTTTTGGTGCCATTTTCTTTTAAATAAAATAGCACGTTTTGTACAAAACGACGTCATTTCATTCACTGTTATAAAAAAAAGATAGATGAATGGTGCCGTTTCGATGGCACTGTTTGCCATTTTCTTCCCCTGGACGCGCTGCAGGCAAGGGAAGAAGGTTTTTTTCCCCTCCTTTACAACACCTCTCTCTCCCCCCCCCCATTTGCCTAAAAACCCCGCACAACGCACACCTCATTATGGCCTACCACCATGATGAAAGGGGTAGAGGAGACAAGCCTTGGGGGCAGCTGCCCAGGGGCCACCCAACCACCTTACTCGTTTGGCGCGACTGGACAGGGGAAGGGTGGCTCTCTCCCCCTTTCCCACTTATAAATACCTCCTCACCAGGAGATGAGAAAGCGAACAAAAAAAAATGAAAAAACAAAAGAAAAACAAAGGATGAAAAGGCACGAAAAAAAAAGGGGAAGAAAATAGGGGATGAAAAGAGGAGAGAAACAAAAATGAAGAAGAGGATGAGTGCAGACGAACAAGAAAAAAGACAAAACACATAAGAGAAGAGAAGGAAGAGAAAAAGAAAACACACAGAGAAGAAGAGGAAGAACCACCAGCTAGCGAAGCACCAGCGCCACCGTCAACACCATCGTGAGCCCTACCGCTAGGTCAGCTCCCCCCCTCCCCTCCCCTCCTTCTTCTTCTCCTTTAGTTGCTCCACTGTTTTGCGTGAACAGTGGAGAGTTTCTACACCGTTTATTGGGCCAGACCAGTTCTGACCCAGACCAAAATGGCTAGGCTCGGTCCAGCCTAGTCCAATAAAAAAGATATGTTGGGCCGACATCGACCCGGGGGTCGAGATTAGCCTAACTCTTTTGGGCCAACCTTAACCTAGTTTCTTTTTGGGCCGACCTCGGCCTAATTTCTTTTAGGCCGAATCTCGACCCAACCAGGATGGGCTCAGCCCATATAATTGGGTTGGGCCCATCCCAATATATTTTATTATATAATTATAATAATATATAATATTATATTATATATTAAATAAACAAATTTCAAAAAATTCTTTCAAAAAATTTGTGATTTTCTCACAAATTTTTCTACCATTTTTTTATTAATATTGGTTTATATATTTATACTATAAAGATACAAATCCGATATTAAAATATCCAGTTTTCTCCAAAATATTGCAAGAAAATATATAGAAAAACAAAAAAGAAAATGACTTGTTTTCATGCATACAAACAATTCTCTCAAAAAATAAAAAATTCATATTGCATTTTCATATAAACAAATTAAAAAAAAAGTATGTATTAGCATTCATCTTGAATTTTAATAACCAGTTTATTTAAGTTATGAAAACTATGCCCATATCTCAAAAATACCAAAAATATTTTGTTTTCCTTTAATTTCTAGGATTACAAACTTATACGTAAGACGTATTCCCAATATTAAATAAAAGGTAGTTCTTTTTTATTGATGTTAGAACGGTTATGTTTTTACCATATAAGATAAGGATCTCCTTATTAAGGAGGACTTTTCTTAAACCATAGACAAACCAACAATTAGAAAACATGACAATATCTTAGTTTATATTGGATAATTAAATATGCAACTTACCTTAGGTAAGACGTATTAGGGGTGTTAATACCTTCCCTTTACACAATCAGTTCCCGTGTCCGATCTCTAAGACCAGTTAGGGTTCCTAGCAACCAAAATATTAGGTGGCGACTCTCATTCCCTTTTTCCACTAATAAAAAACAAGAATGTCCTGTCCATTTCACCACAAGACACCATGAACTTCAAGAGGACGATCACCGCATGATTAGTACTTAAAAGTGCATTTTTATCAAGGTTTTATATCATTATTTTGCACTTGAAGTATCAATAACTCCTTAACTAAAGCATGTTTTATAATAACAAGTCTGATACTATAAGATACCTTTAATTTATGGTAAATGTTCATCTTAAATGCAAGCTTATCACATAAATCAAAGGATTGATTGATGAGTTTAACTACTGAAATTGAGAAGACAAAGAGAGGGCTAAGCTTAGAAAAGAGATGCTGGCTCAGTCCAAATTGGAATACCATTCGGTTATTTAATCATAACTGGAGCTGTAGAACTTGGATTTAGGTCTGGTTTATATGTATGGAAAGCTAAGACATAGGCCTAAAACTTTCATGAGAGCCTAAGATTCAAAAGGACCGTTTTCAAGTTCAAATTGTAGCAACAACAGAGAAGTCAAAATCTGTCCTGCAGCCCCGATACTATTTAGTGTTCAGCCCATATATCGAGTTCTAGAAGTCCAAATACACCGATTCTTGTCTTGTTGGAAAGCTGAGACAATTTCCCAGAACTTTTATGAAGACTATCTATTTAAATTCTGATTTTAGCAATGACGTTTTTTACAGACAAGAAGATAAGGATTGTTACCAAGTCAAGATGTGGCCACCCACTCAACAATTAGTCATCAAATCAATAGTTCTGAATTTTGGCCTATAAAAGGAGGCATTTGCCATGCATTTAGGCATCTTGGTTTTCAGATTAAGATCATGTTCTTGCTCTCTCTTTTTATATTTTTGTAATGCTTATGTTTTGTTTATATTAATCTTTTGTTTATGCTTTTCATTTCATTTCCTTTCCTTTACTTAGTTAACTTATATCTTATTTATGTTCTTATCTTGTTTATTTATGTTCCTGTCTTTCATTATGTTTAGCTAAGTTTATTATGTCAAGGTGAAAAGGTTACACTAACGGTGTAAGAATAAGTATAGTATAAACTCAACATGGACCTTAATGTTTGATACTAACATGTTTTGTATTTGTTATCTTGTTCACTTTTAATACTTTGCTTGTTAAATGGTTAATCTAGATTTATGTTGTATAACCCTTGGTACAATAAATACTTGGCACTTTCATAGCCCAACCGTATGGTATAACCGACACCTGTGCTATGAAAGAAACTTGATTTGTTGTTAACATAAGTTATAATCATGTTAACAATTTATAATCCGATTGGAACCTCCTTTGTGTGTGGTTTCCAGTTGAGTAATAAAAAGAGTTTATACACTTGTTTGAAATACTATTAGTGGATCCTCTAACCTTGACAATTATTTTATCCTTGTTTAATCCTTATATCAATATCACATCTCAAAGCTCTCTTCAACTCCTTTTTTGTTATTATCTATTTTTTTATTTATAGTTTATACAGTTAACCTCCCTGTGGTTCGACCCCGGTCTTGCCGGGTTTTTATTACTTCAACACTCCTACACTTGGAAGAAGACATCAACTTTTTAGTCGTGTCACCACAATGCCGCACACGTGCAACATGATCCTTGAACTTTTATTTTACATAATTAAACCCTTTTAAGCCTAAATTAGAACCCAATCGCATATTTTTTTTAGGGAGGGTTGAATTGGAAGACAAAGGACTACAGTGAAAAAAACAAGTAAAAATACCAAATTTAATTTTAGTACCAAATTTCATTTTCTCTTTTTTTCAGCTTCTTTTGGTGGAGGAGAAAGGGAGTCGCCGGATTCTAGTATAGGGAAAGAGAGCTGTTGTTGGAGATGATTTTGATCACCAAAACAATATATTTTTATGTCAAATAGTTTCATATAATTAATGAATAGAGTTAAATTTAGGTGTTGTTTTACCTTGAAAATGCCTACAAAAACAAATATGAGATCGAGAAGATTTTTTTATTTCGGGTTGATTTCAAGTTTTGGGGTTGTGTTTTTTTTTTTTGAAGCCATGGATTGGTTTAACAAGGGTTCATAGGATGCTTTCCTAAGTGTTTTGGGTCAAAAGTAAGTTGCAAATGAGTTTTTGGGTGAAAAAACGCCAACCCTGTTTTTCCGGCCAGCTAGTTGCTAGATTCGAGGGAGCTCTGGACGACGCATAGTCTTTTTTTTCCCAAACAATTTAGGCAGATAACTTGTTTGCCCTTATTAACTTAAGAAAAAAAAGTAAAGGCCCCCACATGTGGCCCTGACAATGAAAGCCCGCACATAAACCCTTTCTTGTTAGGTCAAGCGCTTGGCCTCATTTTTTTTTATTATTGTTTTTAATTAATACCTCTTTTTCATAATTTTTTAAATAAGTTTAAAATTTATTTATTAATTAATACCTCTTCTCAAATGATTGTTTTGGCTTATTTAGCTTTTTTAAAATAGCGATTATTGTTTTTATTATATTGAGTGTGTTTAATTTTTTAAAATGTTAGTATGATGCATTTGTTATTTTTTTTTATATTTTTTTATAGATTAAATATTTATTTTTTATAATATTCTTAATATGTGCAGGCTTACATAATATTATTTTCTTTTATTTTATTCAATAAACTTTATGTGTGTCGATTTCTATTACAAATTAGTTTTAATAAACATATTCATTAAATATAACAAGGTAAATGACCTATATTGCGATTTTAAATATCTTGATCTATATTTATCTCTCAATTTTTCAAATATGTTTTTATTATCATTGATGAATTATTTATTTATTTACACAATGGTTCATGGTTTATTTAATTCGATGCGTGCATAAGGTTTTTGATTTATATTACACGTTGAAAAATACTACAAGTTTATTTTTTTTTTTTTATCATGTATTGATCTTTTCAATATGATCCTTATTCTTATGATTTTTTTTTTGTTCCTTAACCCTTTTGTAAAATTTTTATTGTTTTTAATTTCACACTTCAATCTAAATTGATAGTGTATTGGTTTTTTTCTTTTTATTTTGGTCCTTATTCTTTTGATTATTTATTTTCTTTTGTTAATGTTTTTGTTCTTTACAATTTAACTCTCGAACTGAAAATTTATTATTGCCCTATAATTTATTTTTTTATTTTGATTTTAACCCTGTTTCTTTTAATTGATATTTTCTGTTTTGGAATTTTTTGTGTAATTGTTTTTCAATTTCATTTTTCATTTCCTAAGTATTGGGCTTTATGATTTTTTTCATTTATAGTGTTTTTGATTTGATGACTCGAGTCAGATGTTTGAAAAGTTAACATGAGTTGACTTTTTTTATCTTATTTTCTTTTTTGATATTGTCATTCAACATTATTTTGTTTTTTAAAACAAATTGTTTTTGTAGTTTTCTTAAATTTCATTTTTTTTTATCGAATTTAGCTTTTTTAAAATAGCGATTATTGTTGCTTTTCTAATATTGTCATTCAACATTATTATATATATATATATATATATATATATATATATATATATATATATATATATTCTTGTTTTGCTATCATCGCCGCTTTTATTTTCTTCATATGTTATAAATAAAAGCCAGCTTATATAATTTAGTTAGTCGGGTCTATAACTCGAGTTATTGGATTTCTATTCTTTTTTAAAAAAATTCACTTGCGAAGCCTAAATATTTTACTAGAAAAATAATACGGACCCGCAACATACATAGCTCGGTCATCAATCTAGTTCCCGACTAAAATAACTATGAATCCAAAAAACCATCTAATATTTAATTATTACTGGAATTTCCACCAAGCCTAATACTTTAATTTATACCTATTCAAAACCAACATTTTAGGCACTCTAGAATAATTTTCCTAATTTGGTTTTTTCATGATCAATATATATAAAATATATATATTCCAGATTCGCTATCGTCTCCTCTCTTTTTTTTTTCCCATATGATTTAAATAAAGTCAGTTTATTTAGTTGGTCGGGAGTGTAACCCGAGTTATTGGATTTCTAGTTCTTTTTTTTAATTGCACTTGCAAAGCCTAAATATTTTACTGAAAAAATAACATCGACCGCAAGGGTATAAAATAACTATGAATCCAGAAAACCATCTAATATTTAATTATTACTAGAATTTCCACCCATGTTATCGTGATCAATATATATATATATATTCCAGTTTCACTATCGTCTCCTTTCTTCTTCTTTTTCTCCGTATGATTTAAATAAAGCAAACTTATTTAGTTAGTCGGGACTGTAACCTGATTTATTGGATTTCTATTTTAAAAAAAAAATGCATTTGCAAAGCCTAAATACTTCACTGAAAAAATAAAATGGACCGCAGCATTCATAGCTTGGGCACCAGTCTAGTTCCCAACTAAAATAACTATGAATCCAATAAAATCATCTAATATTTAATTATTACTGGAATTTCCACCAAGCCTAGTACTTTAATTAATACCTATGCAAAACCAACATTTTATGCACTCTAGAATAATTTCCCTAATTTGGTTTATCCAATGGTGGTCCTGGTTTAGAGCTACTCTAGAAATTCTTCCACTACCAATCTATGACGGATGTCAGACTTTTCCCAATAAATTCGAACCAGTTCTAAAGGAAGAAACGTTCCCAAGACTTCTCTCTATTTTTGCTATAATTTTGGTATTCCATGGATTTGTGCATGAGTCTATGATTTTAAACAAGATGCATAGACCAAAGATTCAATTGCATCCAGTGGCCGGCTTTGCTATCCAATTTAATTTCTGTTTCATGCATTGAATTTAGTGGCTGGCTTTGCCTTCAAAGTTTTATTTAAATGTAATTTATTCCAATTTATTTTCATCAATTTTATTTACCACCTGGTATCAGATCCATATTTATTTTCATCAATTTATTTTTTTTTAAAAAAAAACAGGAAACAAAAGAGAAAAACAATTACATACACCACTGGTTGGAAGTGGGATTCAGAGATTTGTGCGAAAATATTTATTATTATTGTCTCTCGTTCAAAGATAGCTACAAAATCTCTTTACCAATAAATAAATAAAATATCAAATCTCATTCGATGTTATCTAGGGATTAATTTCAGCATTCAATTACATAATTTACTTCTTTTGGTCAAACGTGTATAGATACTAAGCGTATGAAAACCGTGTATAGACTTGGAATTGAATTCTGAATTAATTGCAAGTATAAAAAAAATAAAAATAAAAATAAAATTAAATGAGTGATCCCACTCGAGACCTACCTCAAAAGTAATAGTTGTATACTACTTCTGCTGGACATTCTTTTTGAATCTAGCAATGGTATTCAGTTTAGATAAAAACATATCACTGTCTATATTTAAATTGCTCTATATAGATAAATACTTTTGATCGTTTTGGCCAAACATCGTAACTTGCTTAATTTAAGTGCATAAAAATCGACTTAGCTCCTGGTTGACATTGCATTCCAAACGAGAATTTGATAAAAAATTTATTTTTATATTTTTGAATTATTTTAATGTATTGATATTAAAAATATATTTTTTAAAAAATTATTTTGATGTATTTCTCAGCGAAAAATACATTGAAAAATAATTGTTATCACACTCTCAAACCTTTTTTAGAATAACGATGACCAACAATAACAACAGTAATAAGATGAACAATAATAATAATATTAATTTTTTTAATAATAATAAAAGAATTTTATTAAAAAATGTGCTAGTGCCATAGAAGGATGACAAACTAGCACAAACTATTTAGTACTATATATTTACAAACAAAAAATGAACAAAAAAAAAATAGACAGAGCTGATCTATTTTGACAATAAAAAAATACCTTCCGAACCCTTTAACAATCCAAACTCGTGTATGGAGTTTTTATCAATAGTATTCAACAAAAACAACAATAATAATTACTTTCACTTACAAAAAATATAAGCACCATGTTGAATCTATGCCAAATAATATTTTTTCTCACTTGTCTCTAACATTGCACTCCTCTTCCTACGTACCCTATATAATCCCCACGTTTTCATCAGGCTGTGTTACCATTGATTCCTTTGTTCACCTCACAGTTTTCAAACTCCATTGCTTCAAGTACTTCTCAACAGCTCCCACCTTAGTTTCCTTCAAATTGATTAGAAATGGCATGCAAGATCAAAGTATGGTGCTTACTACTTTTCCTATTGAAGCTGGTGTCGAATTTGCAAACAGATGTAGCTAGGTCCTAATGGTATTATGTACATTTGTTTATGCATGATAGTCCACATATATTTCATTTTGTTTGTGATGTTTATGTCTTTTTGTTTCGATTTTTCATCAGCGTTTGTACCGCTTCGGAGCCAGGAAATTAAATTGCCTTGCCTGGACTGGACTTGTACCATTAGGCAGCATTCCTTACGCATCTTCTACTCTATGCCGCAAGAATCTCTCTTGTGTGGCCAATATAAACAACGCAGTCCAACCTTTTAACGCAGGACTCTTTTCACTTGTTCATCAACTGCATAAAAAGTTGAATGACGCACGCTTTATATAGTTGAATATTTTTGGAATGTCATCTAGCGATCCTTCTGTGTCCGGTAAGTCGTCAACAATGTGGTGAAATTATCATATACACGGATTTTATAGAAATCATTTCCGATTGATACATCTTCTTTTATTCTTTAGGTTATAATGTTCTTTGAGATATTTGATTTATCGCATTTGGTCAATTTGAATAATTGACTTAAAAACCAATGGTGTTGGTGGATGTTACAGTTCTTTTTTTTTTTGGTTTGGATTATTTTTTTACATAACAACATGTAAATCAAAGTAATATATTCATTTAAATTTCATTTTAATAATGTAAATTTTCTTACAAATTTTTATATATCAAGATTGAACTTCGTTCTGATCAGATTTTAAGCAAATTAATCATATTATTATTGGTGTATTTATCAGAAATTTGTTTCTTGCAGTAACTTATCTGCGTTTCTTTTTTGTATGAAAGTCGATTGGATTATATTAATATAAGAAAGTATTCAATATGTCTAGAGTTGTACTATCTACTATAACATTAAGATTGGATTCATGAATAATTTTGTGGGTTTCATATTTATGCGGGAGGGGGAATCAACTACCGGTATACCTAATTACCTTACAATTTCTCGGAATGCTTTTATTGCTATATATTAACTACTATTTCGTTCTTGGTAATGAAAGTTTGTTTTGTACGTAACAGGGTCTAGGGTTGCAAACGTTGGATGTTGTCCTGTACTTGGTGGTGCATGTATTCTAGATTCAACCCCATGCGTAAACAGGACTGAATATGTTTTCTGGGATGCAATTCATCCCACCGAATCTTCGAACCAATTCACTGCTAGAAGATCGTATTCTGCTTTTCTTCCATCTGATGCTTATCCATACGATATCAGCCATTTAGTTAACATGCAGATCTAAGTCAAGAAAGATAATATTCCAGAGATTATATAATAAACTGATGATAAAATTATGTAAAGCAGCAGTGCAATAATAAATGCTGTAACGCGTACTTGTACCTCAAGAATAATAAGATTGGGTCATGTAGAAGTACACGTTAAATTAACCCATATAGCTTAAGTTGTTAGAGAATAATATAAATCATATCCTGAGACCTTACCTAACAGTTTAAGCTATTGGGTTGAGATGGTTGTTTGACAAGGTATCAGAGCCTTGATGACCAAGCGGTCACAAGTTCGAATCTCACCATCCTTATTTATTTGATAAAAATTAAGTACAAGGGTGTGTTAGAGAATAATATAAATCATATCGTGAAACCTTACGTAACAGCTTAAGCTATTGGGTTGAGATGGTTGTTTGACAATAACGTATACTTGTACCTCAAGAATAATAAGATTGGTCATGTAGAAAGCTCGGCATATTCAAATGCTCTACCAATACATCCAGAAATTCCAACCCAGAAAATTGGAATGAACCTCCGAATCTGATCACTATAACATTCATTTGAGAAAAGATGTTGCTGCAGCCACCTATCCCAGTTAACTTCGAAGGAAAAATAGTGGTAGTTGTTCAATTATTAATGACGCAGGATGTCCAGACTACTCAAAGTAGCTTTAACTTTCTATTTATCGTTATACACTGCGTCAATCAACCACTAACCACTCAAATTGTTTTAGCCAACAGCAATCCATCAGATCATCGTTTCAAAGCTTTTGACCACAACCACCACATCTTGCTGACAAATCTTTGGATACAAGGTTTAAAATTTATAATTTGATTTGAATTTCTATGGGATTTAGTGCTTTGATGAAGTATTAAAGCTGGTTACAATGATGTTTGAGGTTTTGGGTGACATTTTTTTTTTATTTGACGAAGAAGCACAAATATAGATATGGTATCAAATATGGAGGTAGGAAAACTCTAAAAAATGTATGATGAAATATGTCAAGGATACTTTATTTTTTAATGTTATATATATAAAAAAATTCTATTTGATTGAAAATAAAAAACAATACCTTAAAGAATCAATAAAGGACCCATATGTTCAAACCATGAGAGATTCCACCACCTGATTATTCTATTCCACAAGATCCAAGACAAAGGATAGTGAAAAAGAATATGATTTTTAGTTTCACAGGTACAATTGCAGAAGGGGCATAAATCTTCATTAGTCGACAAAATCTTTCATTTTGCTGGGAAGGAACGAGTGCACAACATGTTATGCAAGGCTAGCCACAACAACATCTCAGATTTTGGTGAAGAAGAATTCTTCTAAATGTCTGCAAGGAATGATTTAAATCCAAGGATCAAGAGACTGTCCAAAATCCAGCACTTAGCTTCTTTATACTTGTGCAGGTGAGCACTGTTAAGAATCTCAATTAAGCTATCAAGTTGCTTCAAATCATAGCTCATGAGATCTCGATTCCAGGTGAAGTTCCAATGCCAACAGATATCATCCCAAAAACCCATACTATTGACAGGCTTATTTTTTTAAGATGATAAGTGATACAGCCGCAGATAGGGTACTCAGACACAGGTTTGTTACCAATCTAGACATCATCCGGGAGTGAACAGTAGCACCATACCCTATTTGAAGCTTGCAATTTTCTCAAAGAGTAGAAGAGGCATGGTCATCATATTTAATGGTTAGGGAAATATCTGACCAGACGATGGAGAGACGCTTGGAGAACACATGTAACCCATTCTTAAAAGGTGGCGATCTCCTGAGCCCAACCTCCACAACCATTTGAAGAGGAGAGCTTTATTTTTTGCTGCAACTAATCCAATTCCAAGCCCTCCCTTTCACCCTCCTTACAACCACTTTCCAGGCAATCTTATGCACTTTCTGTTTGTCAGAGGTACTTGACCATAGGAATTGACACTCCATAGCCATAATTTGTCTCACCAAACCCTTTGAAATACAAAATAAAGATATGTAGTAGATAGGGAGAGATGACAAAACACTCTTGATCAAGCATACTCTTCCTTCCATTAAAAGCAGTTTACCCTTCCAAGATTGAAGCCTCGTCCGGATCCTTGAAATAACTGGTTTCCATGTAGTGATCCTCTTAGGAAAAGCACCTAATGGTAACCTAAATATTTGAATGGCAAGGAGTCAAATTTACAGAAAAGAAGGTTTGATAGGCCAACAGTGTATGCCTCATCAACATTAATCCCAACCAGGAAGCTCTTGTGGAAATTGACCCTTAAACTACAGCATTTACAGAACCACCTAAGAGTTCTTTTAGTATTCAGCAAGCTTTGAACATCATTTGGGATAAAGAATAGTGAGTCATCTGCAAATTACATATGAGTAATCTGTGAACCTCTCCCTACTTCAATTCCTAATAGCAAACCGGCCTTAGTGCCTCTACTGATCAGAACATATAGGCCTTAATTCAATCACCATGTTAAAAAAGAATGGAGACAGAGGATCTCGTTGCCTAAGGCCACCTATCACATCAAATTCTACAGATAGAGAGCCATTGATTAGGGTAAACAATCTAGAAGTTGAGATGCATTCCTCAATCCATTTATGCCAGCAATCCTCAAAGCCCATGTATTCCATAACCTTGCCCAGAAAATCCTAGAAATGGAATTCCTTTGCTCCTCATTGTGTCCATGACCTCCTTTGTAATCATTGCTTAATCTAAGATGTATCTGCCTGCAATAAAAGCAGACTGAGGAATGCTCACAATACCATTCATAACTTCTTTTAGTCTATTACCAAGGACGTTTGAGATCATATTATACAAACCATTTATCAAATTGATAGGCCTGGAATCCCCAAAGCTAATGCTGCCTTTGTTTTTAGGAATCAAGGTGATGTAGGAGTTGTTAATACCCTTTGGAAGTTTACCCCTTTGAAAGAACTCTGAAACCATTATTAAAATGTCATTCTTCAACAAATTCCAAGACCTCTTGTAAAAGTTGAAGTTGAAACCGTTAGGACCTGGCTAGAGCTTTTGAACCCTCACAACTGAATATAGCTTCTTAGAGCTCCTCCATAGTTATATCTCTTTCCAGAGAAGCAGCTGAAGAAGCACTAAGCTTTTTACAACCATTATATCCCGAAAGAGGTATGAAAACAGGTGGTTGAGAGAATAGCTTAGAGAAGAAGGAAGTTGCTCCTACCTTGATATCTTTTATGGTACCGGGAGATTTTCCCCGTCCAGTGCAATCTGATTAATTAAATTATTGCTTCTTCGAAGGTTTGTTGATAAGTGGAAAAATCTAGTGATGCGATCACCAAGTCTTATCCTTTTTTTTCCCGTAAAGTTTCAAAAATAAAATAAAAAATTAAGTAGCAACAATTGTGCGTGCTCCGCCTCCAACAAGAAATGATCATGAACACCACCTGTTCCAACAAAGCATACCAAAGTTATACTAGTTCCTCCACATGGTTTTTTTTTCCTCAAAAAGCCAAGCAAAAATGACGATAGAGAAAGAATCTTCATTCCATATATTATATTCTTATCCACATGACATGCAAAAATGATGACAGAGAAAGAATCTTCATTCCATATTGAAGAAACAGAGTTTTCTTATTTATCAAAACTGATCTTACAATCTCTTTATACATAAGAAATATAAACGTAAACTTATCAGTTATGTCATAACCCAATTTTTGAACAAATAATAAAAATTGAATATAGTTGACAATGGGGTTCAGACAACACAAAATTTGAAGTTTGATGATGGAATTATTAAATTTGAGAGTCAATTGATCAATAATTGAAGAATTAATAAGTTGGAGACTTTAATTAAAAATTTAGATTAGTTTAATTAATGAAATCAGAAGAATTAATAAGTTTGCGAACTTAATTAAATTTTGATTTAATTAATTAAATAAATTCAGGGATTTAATTGAAATTAATCCAAGGGGCAAAATTAAATTTATTGATTAAGGGACCCAATTGATACATTTCAAAACATCAGAGACCAAACTACAATTTGTCATTTTCCATGCCAAATGACGTCGTTTTGGATCCTACTACTGTTCATCATCTGTTTGCCAAAGACCGGTTCAACAGGGGAAAATCCAACAGATCATGGCCACTATACCCACGATGCGGTCATGATCTCTCGCCTCCATGATGCCCACCATTTGTGGAGGCAGGGACACCAGACCTTCTCTGGCTTTATAAAAGCCAGAGAAAGGCCTGGAAAAAGGGGGAGAAGGATTTTGGAAGAAGAAAAAACCCAGAAAAACAGAGGAGAAACCAAGAAAACGCAAGCCACACACAGAGCAAAAACCCAGACCCAAATTCGAAAGGAGAAGCCAGCACCGTCCTCTGTTCTTCATCACAAGGATTGATTAGCAGACAGAGAAGGAGAAAAAGGCAGAGGAGAGTCACAGATCAGCCCTGCCATTGTCTTCGTCCCTGCAGAAAAAGAACAACAAAGAACCAAAGACTATTGACAACCGGCATCACCATTGTCTACTTTCCTTCATCTCAAAACCAGAGGAGACAGAACGCAATCAAAGAAAGAAGCAGAAGGAAAGAACACAAGCAGAGGAAAGTCACGGAGACCATTGCTACTGCCTTCGGCGTTGCTACTACCTTCGGCGTTTCCAGAACCAGGAGAGAAAGCAAAGGAAGACAGAAGGAAGGAACGAGGCGTTGCCTAACCAGTGCACTAATCACCCGCAGCTTCGTCTTCGTTGTCAAGCACACCAGAACAGGTAAGTTCATCCTTTCCCATTCTGTTGCCGTGAATTTTAATTAGCACATTGCACTGTTCAAGTGAATTTTAATTCACTTGAACACTTTGCCCAGCCGGGCCTGGCTGGGTCTAGCCCAGCCCATATGGGCTGGCCTGGGCCCAGCCCAAAATATAAAAAAACAAAAAAAACAAAGATACGTGTAAGTATAAATAAAAAAAATAAATATGAATTTATTGTTTTTATTCATTGACGCCGGAGTCAGAATAAAAATACTTATTCAAATTTATTTTATTGTATTTTTTTTAATTACATAAAAATAAAATAAAATAAAGTAAATTTATTGGTTTATTCACTGACGCCAGAGTCATGAATAAAGATACCGATGTAAATTTATTTTATTTTATTGTAATTTACTTTTATTTAGTTACATAAAAAATGTGTATGTGTAAAAAAATAAATTTATTTGATTTCTTTATTCACTGACGCCAGGTCGGGAATAAAAAAAATACTGATTTAAATTTATTTTGTTTTTTGTGTGATGCGTAAAAAATAAATTTATTTGATTTGTTTATTCACTAACGCCAGAGTCAGGAATAAAAAAAATAATTTAAATTTATTTTGTTTTTATAGCTACGTGATATTTACCAACGCCAGAGTTGGAAATATCTGTAGTTAAACTGACGCCAGAGTCAGGAATATTACACGCAAAACCATCGTAGCATAAACCAACAAAACATTAGCAATTTATGACAAAGTCAGCAATGCAGCCTGCCTTAGGCAGGACGCTTAAGGGGTGATAATATCTTCCCTTTTGCGTAATCAGTCTCGTACCATAGAATCTCTGTTGACCAGTTAGGGTTCCTAGTGACCATAATACTAGGTGGCGACTCCTTAAACAAGACCATTCACCATCAAAGAATAGGATGCCAGAAATCCATTCTTTCCATGATATATATTTATTTTTAAGGCCGCCGCGATGTCGGGTGCGACATAATAGCGACTCCACTGGGGACTAATGGACTAAGCTTTGCCTTTTGTTTGTTAATTGCTATAATGTTTATGATGTTGTGTTTATTTTTTTATTTTTCTTGCATTTACTGCTTTAGCATGCATCATTGTTTATATTGTAATGCATCACGTTAAGAGCACACACCTTAAAATCTAGGATAAGTGGGGAGTAACGGTACTGTCGCACGTCATTAAATCCGCGCGGCATCGGCTGGCGATTTTTCATTGTTGTTATTGCGTTTTGCTTGAATTTGATTGGTTCGTTGGAGTCGCCACCTAGTAATTTATTAAAGGCTACTAGGAAACCGGATGTACTGGTCTTATCAGAGATTCGCGGGTAAGGGACTGGTTGTGGTTAGGGAAGGTATTAGCACCCCTAACGCACCCTACCTGAGGTAAGCTGCTTCGCGACTTTGGTGTGTTAAAGAAGTTTTAATAATTGTCTTTTCATCGGATATTAGAAATACAACTTACGTATAAGTTAATAATTCTTGACCGTGATCCAATCAAAATATTAAATTCTTCTTTAATCTTTGCAATTTCATCATAAAAAATATATATATAAAAATAAAACAAATACAAAGACAAACATTCACTCTTACTATGTTTTTGTTTCTTTTCTTTTCTTTTTCCCCTTTTTTTTTACATCCCCAATGCAAATTATAATATCCAAAAATAAATAAAAATTACATCAAATAATTTTTATTTACAAAACGGTCTTCAAAACTTCAGAAATTGCAAGGGAACCACTTCTGGAATCGCAGCAACAGTGCTGGAACAGTGACGGCGCGTGTTCCAACGCGCCACCGTCACTGGCGGCGCGTGGGGCCACGCGCCGCCGCTGATGCCGGAAATGGGCGGATCTGCCCTGCTTTCTCCTTCTCTTCCCTTCCCTGCCGGCTGTGAGGAACACCACTACCTGCAAAACACAAAAAAACGCAAGCAACAATCTGTTTTTGTTTTTATTTTAGATCTGTTCTTCTCGGGTCGTTCCTTCCGATTCTGGACCTGTAATCGGCTCCCTCTTTATGGTGGCTGCCCCTTCTGCCGATGGCGGATCTGGTGGTTGAGTTGAGGAACCGCTGGGTCGACCGCGAGATGGAAGGAGGACGGCGCTGCTGGAGGCGGTTGGGTTCGCTGGCCTGTGGGGAAGGAGATCGGCTGCTGCTGCTGGTGGCCGGTCTGTGGGCTCTGTTGAAAACCGGCTGGAGAAGGAGGATCTGCCGTGGCTGGGGTTGCTGCACGGGTTGGTAGAGCAACCGGGTCTGTTGGAGGGAGGCGGCGCTACTGCACGAGGAAGCGCCGTCGCCGCTGGAAGGAGAAGAGAAAGACAGCGGGGCTGCCGCTGCTGTTGTGGTGAAGCTGTCGAGGCTGGTGGCGCGCCGGTGGTGTTTGCTCCTGTTGTTGGCAGCGGTGGTTGGCCTTGTTGCTGAGTGCTGCTGCCGCTGCTCTTGGTGTAGGAGATGGAGCAGCTGCTGGGTCAGTTGAGAGAGACCCGGCTATGGGAGAAGGAAGGGAAAGGAGCGCCGGCTGGAATGGGACAGCGACTGTGCAAGGGGGAAGAAAATTGATGAAGAAGGAGATGAAGTTGTGGGTCTCTTCGGGTTGGGTCTTTTGGCCGAAGGAGATGATGAAGAAGATGGGCTAAAATGGATGAAGGGTGAAAACGATCGGGAGGAAAAGTTGTGGTCGAGAGGGAGAAGGAAAGGCTGAAATCAATGAATCGGGTGTTGTATGCGGGCGGCTGAAGAGGAAAAATCTGCAAAAACCAAAGGAGGGAGGGGGGCGGCGGCTCTCCTTGAAAAAAAAGATGGGTTTAGGGTTAGGTTTTTTTTTGTATTTTTTTTGTTGTCAAAAATGTCCCCCCATAAAAAACCAGTGTAGCTTGGTATTTATAGGAAAAGTTTTGCTAGGTTTTCAAACTAGTCCCTCAACTTTTCCTTTCTTTCTCTTTTCCTCTTTTTTTGTAAATTTTGATTTTTCTTATTTTTTTTTTTGTATTTTTGAAAGCAAGCAAATATCAACATCGACTCAATGCGGGAAATCAATGATTTTAAAAATGACGCGTGAAAAGTTGAACGCGTTCCAAATATCTTTGAAAATTTAAATTCTTTTGAGACGATGCTAAAAATGCTAAAAAACGATGCAAATGTATTAAAAACGTATTTTTTTTGGATTTTCAATGTTTTTCGCTATTTTTTAATTTTTCTGAAAATTTATCAAAACATGGGTCAAAAATTGGGTAGCAACAGATGCCCCCTCTTTACAATGCTTACGAAGCAAAACTCCTCAATGTTTTGCATAGTAAGCTTTGTAAAGAAAATCTCTTTTTTTTTTCGTTTTGTCCTGAGATCCCATCGGGCGATCTCCTTGAACCAAAACCAAAATCTGCGTGGTTGGGTTAACCTGAGATCCCGTCCGGCGATCCCCTTTAACCAGAACCAACATGAGATCCCATCTGGCGACCTCATTAAACCAAAACTAAAAAAATGTGTGTAGCTCGGTCAACCTGAAATCCCATCTGGCGATTCCCTTTAACCAAAGCTACATGAGATCCCATCTGGCGACCTCATTAAAGTGGAACTTAAAAAATGTGTGGTAGCTCGGTCAACCTGAAATCCCATCTGGCGATTCCCTTTAACCAAAGCTACATGAGATTCCATCTGGCAACCTCATTCAACTGGAACTAAAAAATGTGTGGTAGCTCGGTCAACCTGAAATCCCATCTGGCGATTCCCTTTAACCAAAGCTACATGAGATCCCATCTGGCGACCTCATTCAACTGGAACTAAAAAATGTGTGTAGCTCGGTCAACCTGAAATCCCATCTGGCAATTCCCTTTAACCAAAGCTACATGAGATCCCATCTGGCGACCTCATTCAACTGGAACTAAAAAATGTGTGTAGCTCGGTCAACCTGAAATCCCATCTGGCAATTCCCTTTAACCAAAGCTACATGAGATCCCATCTGGCGACCTCATTAAACCAAAACAAAGAATGTGGAACAAATGGTCTCATTATAATGGGTGACGAACCCAAGAAAAATGATGGTCTCATTGTATGGGTGACGAACCCAAGAAAAATGATGGTCTCATTGTATGGGTGACGAACCCAAGAAAAATGATGGTCTCATTGTATGGGTGACGAACCCAAGAAAAAATGATGGTCTCATTGTATGGGTGACGAACCCCAGAAAAATGATGGTCTCATTGTATGGGTGACGAACCCAAGAAAAATGATGGTCTCATTGTATGGGTGACGAACCCCAGAAAAATGATGGTCTCATTGTATGGGTGACGAACCCCAGAAAAATGATGGTCTCATTGTATGGGTGACGAACCCAAGAAAAAAATGATGGTCTCATTGTATGGGTGACGAACCCCAGAAAAATGATGGTCTCATTGTATGGGTGACGAACCCAAGAAAAAAATGATGGTCTCATTGTATGGGTGACGAACCCAAGAAAAAATGATGGTCTCATTGTATGGGTGACCTACCCAAGAAAAATAATGTGGAAAACGGTCTCATTATGATGGGTGACCTACCCAAACGGAAAGAATGTGAAGTGCGGTCTCATTATAATGGGTGACCTACCCAGGTGGAAGATAGAAAAAATATGAAGTGGTCTCATTGTAATGGGTGACCTACCCAGGTGGAGGATATAAAAAATGTGAAATGGTCTCATTGTTATGGGTGACCTACCCAGGTGGAGGATAGAAAAAATATGAAGCGGTCTCATTGTTATGGGTGACCTACCCAGGTGGAGGATAGAAAAAATATGAAGCGGTCTCATTGTAATGGGTGACCTACCCAGATGGAAGATGAGAAAAATATGAAGCGGTCTCATTATTATGGGTGACCTACCCATGTGGAGGATAGAAAAAATGTGAAATGGTCTCATTGTTATGGGTGACCTACCCAAATGAAAGATGTGATGTGACAAGTGTGAAAAATGGGACTTACCTGGCGAAGTCCTGAAGGGATGATAGAAGAAGGGCCAGAAAACTTGGTGCTTCTTGATAATTCTTGATCGCAGGGTTTGAAAACTCGATGCTTCCTGATTGCAAGGTTGATCTTTTCATTTCTTTGAGATTTTCCTAACAGTAAGGTTTATCTCATCTTCTTCCCGTTTCAAGGTCACAACCATGATTCTCTGTTATTATCAACTCAATGATTCTTTCTTTGTCCACAATCTTGCTGGACTTCATTGAGGATCTTTCTGTAACAAATCATAAGTATGTGCAATGCTTTGAGGTTAGATGACATGCATGCATCCTTACCTGATGTGAAATATAGGCCCCCCCTTTGATGATCCATCGTCATAGGGTGCCTTTGTTTGCATTCCAAAGCTTTATTGGTTCTTTCAATGCATTGGCTCATTCATGTGCTAGCCATCCCCTCAGTTGTAAGTGCAGTGCACATCCTGGGCTGTCTTCGACGGTTACTGCTCTTGCTGTTTATCAAGCTTGACTCTGCCCCCAAGTGTGGTGTTGCTTGATTCATCGTGAAGGATTTTCTCTCTTGGATTCTTCTAAGAATTATCCTCTGATTGGTTGTGTGCATCATGCCAACACCCATCATGATTGTCCATCAGTCATAAACTTGCCTCAAGCTGAAACAATACTCTTCAAGTAATGTTATCACCAGTCTTCATGGAAATTATCCAATCGTCCAGACATGCATCTCATAGCTTGCAGTGAAAGACTCATCGTTGTATGCTCAATGTTCTTTCTCATGGATTTCTCTCAGCTTGTCAAATCAGATAGTGAAAAGAAATGCAGTGGCATCATCAATGATGTTCATTTTATCGCCCATATTCATGCGATGAAGTGCGCCTTCGAGCTTCAAAACAAGATGGTCCCACAGTCAGTCTTGGTGAGTGCATCCTTCCAATATTCACAACTATGCGATAACATCGTTCAAAAGTCATAGCCATGTTGGAGATGATAATATGACATTATCCTTCAAGTACAACATTGTTCCGCAATCAAATCTTGGTGGTGTGCATCTTTTCATATTCGTTCGAATGCAACTGTATGCCCACATCGGTCGATAGCCATGTTTCAAAAGATTTCCTTCAAGTGTATCTTTGCTTTCCCGATTGTTGACGGGGTTCACTAAATCATGGACTATCTTTGAACAACATTGCCCCCAATATGATCTGAATGTGCTCGTTCATTGATTATCTTTCTTTGAACAACATTGTCTTCAGTACACTGATTCATCATTTAATCATCTTTCATTGCCCCCAGCTGATCTGAATACTATTTGTTTTCCTACCCATGATCCACTATGTTGCCTCTAGGTGGTCAACTTTTCAAGGAGTGTCGAGAAATGTTGATGTCATTCTTGTCAAGGATTTTGCAAATTCGGTCGATGTTCTTGTTGTTTAACAATCTTTCTTGTTTTGGAATCAACTCTCATATTTCAAAGATCATGTCAATTCAAGTCTAATTGTTGAAATGAAATCAGAGAGATATCTATTTTGGAAAAGATCTTTTAAATATCGTGCTTTTTGGTCAAAGACCCAACACACATCATTCAATGTAATCCTTTGATTGTCTTGTATTTTGAAAACAGAAATGACCCATTGTAAGTTTAAAATGACTTTTTCCATGGTTCTTTATGTCAGTTTTAATCTTTGATCTTGGGTATATCTTTTCACGGTCTGCAATGAGGTGACCTTCTGTGAATTTCAAGAAACAAAAGGCTCAAGTCAAAACTTGAGGATTCATCAAGAAAGATTGTTTTCTTTTTTTAGCACCAATTTTATCAGCATGCATAATAACCAGTAGCTTAATCCATGAAGTCACGACCCTTATGGAACAACTCTTCAATTTTTGAGATCGCCATTTATCGGTTCAGATTGCTTACTTGATTAAAAAGGGCTTTTAAAAGCACGTAATGTAGGCTATGGTTCATGGCTATGAAAGAAAGGGATTTCACAAGCTCAAAAGGTGTTTGAGGGTTTCAAAGACCTAGGATCAACATCAAACTATTCATCAACTCTTTTTCTATTGTTGTCTTTGTAGAGGAAATGACATATAACCTTATTAACCTTAAATATCAGAATTCTCTTAACATAGGTTATATGCAAATCCAACTTTTTCTTTGATGAATAACCAATCTCAATCTCTTTGAAGACATTAGAGGCTTTATCCTAGACATACCAAAAGACATGAAGCTCAATTTTTTTTTTTTACTTTTGGCATTTACTGTGTCTTTCTTTAATTGAAACCTCTTTTGCCCCTCTTAGAATTGATAGGCATCCTCCTTCCATTCCACTCTTTCCTTTTTTTTTCTTTTTTCTTTTTTTTTTTACATAGTCTTCCTCAAAGATTTCTTGGATGGCCCTCAATCTATGGCTTTTTCCTTCTAGCCCTTTCCTAATCATTGGACTTTTGTTCTAAGCCTTTCCTTTATCCATTAATCCTATCACTGTCTTTAAAATATCTCTCATTTGCCCCCAGTGTGGGGTGTGATCCTAGTCGGGGTTTTTTATGAAAGGAATATTCTATCCAGCTCAAAATGGGACTCAAGGGATATAATCTTTAGAAAGTGAAGGGATATCAAAGATGGCCTTTTCTCATTTCAAGCAATGGTCGGTTAGAACCGATAAATTTTGACCTCGTCCAGTGTAATGATTTGGACTTGTAAGAATCATGATTCACGAGTCCATAACTATTGAATCCACTACATGTCATTATGCATACTGCTAAAACTAGCTATATGATGTGTGGTTCAGTTTCAGGAGGTATGAGTTCAAAATTGTTTGGTCACCTCATGTCATTTTCAAGCATCAAGTCATTTCTGCAATCAAAACACTTTTAATGTTCATGATTAAACTTTGCATGTTGGAGTTTGATCAAAATATTTTGTAAAAATACCCTTTGAAAGAAGCATCTCTTGATTTCAAAACAACAGGAAGACAAAGGAAAGACATGTTTCGTTCAAGGATGAGATGTGACCCCAAAACAAAATGCAAGATGGCAAAATCCATAACAAAAATGATTGACAGTTTAACCCCTTCTTAGATCAGCCTCTTTGGCAATATCTCTGTTTTGCCAAGCAATTCCGATCACTCGTCATTCTGAGGATGTTCTGGCGATAAAATGATCGATGACAAGCTCCTTCCCAGATTCCTCTCGTCTTTTGCTCACCAACTTCCGGACTCGATTCTTGCAATTGTTCAATTGAAATGGCTGAGGACCCCACCATGACATCACATTTCTTGTCTGGATTATACCACCTAGAAAATGGTGGTTGCATGGGTTTTGTCGGAGTCAGGCATTAAGTCTGGAATCTGGCAATAAACCCACTTGCGGATCCACAAACAGATTCCTGCCGAGAGAGCTCTGCCACGGTGAAGTTCTATATTTGCTCCTGTTTTCTAGCTCAAATCTGGCTTTTCTGCCTACTACAGTGTTTCGATGCTGAAACTGGTGGGGGAAAGTTTTAAAGCATATGAAACTACTACACCCCCTCTTGCATTCCCACTTTGCAGAGCCATAAACAGATTTTTGTAGAGAGAGCTCTGCCACATTGAAGTTTGACGACTGCTAATATTTTCAGACCAAGTCTGACTCTTCTGCCTACTACAATGTTTTGCTGGTGCCACTGGTGAGAGAAAGTTTCAAAGCATATGAAACTACTACATCCCCTCTTGCATTCCCCACTGACAGATCCACAAACAAATCTCAACAGAGAGAGATCTGCCACATAGAAGTTCAGTGTATAATCATGGTTAGATCAGCATCTTGTGCCGCTGAACTGGAATTGAGCTCAAAGTGGGGTAACTTCAAAGAAGGCTAATGCACCATGCATAGAAGGCTAGCAGTTATTTGGTGCCATTGAAAGATGTGGAGGCGATGAACAATTAACAGGGCAATTGACCGAGAACAAAAGTTGTCATTGGTTATGACTACAGGCATTGTTGTCGTTGTTCATGACTGAAAAGGAGAGGTGCAGCTTCAATAGGACGTGGACGAGCGGTGTTCCCACAAAGATTGTGCAAACATTCTCTTTCCATTTGATGCTCAACACTTGTTCAGGGAGATCTGGGTCTAGCTACTTCACCTTTGATGATGAGCTTCTCTTTGACCCTTTTCTTCATTTCCCATCATCTTTGTTCAATCAGGTGTAGCAAAGCTCAAATGGGGGAACCTATTTTTCCTCCCGGTACATGCATGATAAATGTATGAACATGCAAACTATATGATGAACTCGCCCTTCGAGAGGTGACATATGGTCGTAACTCTTGTATGATGAAACAAGAATCTTGATTCTTGCCCAAACTCTACAATGAAAATTTTCTGAGTGACGGCCATTGGGTCACCCACAAGTCTTGAGTTCAAGATGCTTCAAGAAGGGTTTGCCCTGATGCAAATAAAAATAGCACATACAACCTAAGGACAGGTTCTATTCACTATGTGAACATGGGTAGGTTCTCTACCTGGTCTCAAAAGGGTCTCATATCTGCCCAGTGACGTTCTTCGTAAAGACAGTATGGGGGCGTTGCAAGGAATAGTTAAGGTACGTCTACCCACCATTACCAAGCAGGCACTCAGATATGAGTTCGGTTTTTCACGCATCTGAACCCTGACCAATAGTCATAGGGCAGATCGCTAATTCACCACCTAACTTAGAAGCTTGTGTGTGCTTTAAAAAATACATACAGGTGATGCATGAAACAATTCTAAAAATACATGGATAAAACAAAAATAAAACAAGACAAAACTACAAAAACTTAAACACATCAAATACACAAAGCTTAGTCCAATATTGTCAGAAACAGTACCTTCCCCAGTGGAGTCGCCATTCTGTCGCACGTCATAAAATCCGCGCGGCATCGGCTGGCGATTTTTCATTGTTGTTATTGCGTTTTGCTTGAATTTGATTGGTTCGTTGGAGTCGCCACCTAGTAATTTATTAAAGGCTACTAGGAAACCGGATGTACTGGTCTTATCAGAGATTCGCGGGTAAGGGACTGGTTGTGGTTAGGGAAGGTATTAGCACCCCTAACGCACCCTACCTGAGGTAAGCTGCTTCGCGACTTTGGTGTGTTAAAGAAGTTTTAATAATTGTCTTTTCATCGGATATTAGAAATACAACTTACGTATAAGTTAATAATTCTTGACCGTGATCCAATCAAAATATTAAATTCTTCTTTAATCTTTGCAATTTCATCATAAAAAATATATATATAAAAATAAAACAAATACAAAGACAAACATTCACTCTTACTATGTTTTTGTTTCTTTTCTTTTCTTTTTCCCCTTTTTTTTTACATCCCCAATGCAAATTATAATATCCAAAAATAAATAAAAATTACATCAAATAATTTTTATTTACAAAACGGTCTTCAAAACTTCAGAAATTGCAAGGGAACCACTTCTGGAATCGCAGCAACAGTGCTGGAATAGTGACGGCGCGTGTTCCAACGCGCCACCGTCACTGGCGGCGCGTGGGGCCACGCGCCGCCGCTGATGCCGGAAACGGGCGGATCTGCCCTGCTTTCTCCTTCTCTTCCCTTCCCTGCCGGCTGTGAGGAACACCACTACCTGCAAAACACAAAAAAACACAAGCAACAATCTGTTTTTGTTTTTATTTTAGATCTGTTCTTCTCGGGTCGTTCCTTCCGATTCTGGACCTGTAATCGGCTCCCTCTTTATGGTGGCTGCCCCTTCTGCCGATGGCGGATCTGGTGGTTGAGCTGAGGAACCGCTGGGTCGACCGCGAGATGGAAGGAGGACGGCACTGCTGGAGGCGGTTGGGTTCGCTGGCCTGTGGGGAAGGAGATCGGCTGCTGCTGCTGGTGGCCGGTCTGTGGGCTCTGTTGAAAACCGGCTGGAGAAGGAGGATCTGCCGTGGCTGGGGTTGCTGCACGGGTTGGTAGAGCAACCGGGTCTGTTGGAGGGAGGCGGCGCTGCTGCACGAGGAAGCGCCGTCGCCGCTGGAAGGAGAAGAGAAAGACAGCGGGGCTGCCGCTGCTGTTGTGGTGAAGCTGTCGAGGCTGGTGGCGCGCCGGTGGTGTTTGCTCCTGTTGTTGGCAGCGGTGGTTGGCCTTGTTGCTGAGTGCTGCTGCCGCTGCTCTTGGTGTAGGAGATGGAGCAGCTGCTGGGTCAGTTGAGAGAGACCCAGCTATGGGAGAAGGAAGGGAAAGGAGCGCCGGCTGGAATGGGACAGCGGCTGTGCAAGGGGGAAGAAAATTGATGAAGAAGGAGATGAAGTTGTGGGTCTCTTCGGGTTGGGTCTTTTGGCCGAAGGAGATGATGAAGAAGATGGGCTAAAATGGATGAAGGGTGAAGACGATCGGGAGGAAAAGTTGTGGTCGAGAGGGAGAAGGAAAGGCTGAAATCAATGAATCGGGTGTTGTATGCGGGCGGCTGAAGAGGAAAAATCTGCAAAAACCAAAGGAGGGAGGGGGGCGGCGGCTCTCCTTGAAAAAAAAGATGGGTTTAGGGTTAGGTTTTTTTTTGTATTTTTTTTGTTGTCAAAAATGTCCCCCCATAAAAAACCAGTGTAGCTTGGTATTTATAGGAAAAGTTTTGCTAGGTTTTCAAACTAGTCCCTCAACTTTTCCTTTCTTTCTCTTTTCCTCTTTTTTTGTAAATTTTGATTTTTCTTATTTTTTTTTGTATTTTTGAAAGCAAGCAAATATCAACATCGACTCAATGCGGGAAATCAATGATTTTAAAAATGACGCGTGAAAAGTTGAACGCGTTCCAAATATCTTTGAAAATTTAAATTCTTTTGAGACGATGCTAAAAATGCTAAAAAACGATGCAAATGTATTAAAAACGTATTTTTTTGGATTTTCAATGTTTTTCGCTATTTTTGAATTTTTCTGAAAATTTATCAAAACATGGGTCAAAAATTGGGTAGCAACAGGTACCTCAATGGCTTTAGCCTGGGTAAGACTCGTGAAACCATCCAACTCTCGCTTGATTGTTTACTTGGAAGTGGTTGATATGCCAAACTGATATTACTCAGGGCCTCTATCTTCACACTACTTGTAAGCCTCATATCGACCTTTCAAGGACGATCACTGAGCATGCGAGAGACCCTTTGAAACTAGATAATGACCAACCCCTTGATGCACTCAACAATTAGGATCTTCATACTAGGTTGTCACACCGTGAAGGGCAAGTTTGCATTTCATACGTATTTTTTTTAATCAATATTTTTGCATAAATTGCATGATTTACATTTAGCAGGTTGAAATATAGGTTCCCCGTTGAAACCCATCTATAACACTCGTTTGAGAAAAAGACAAATGGAAAACGAAGAAAGAGCCCAGTTAGAAGCCCAACATCAAAAAGAGGTGGGCAATCTTAGAGAAGAAGTCGCAAGGCTTACTAGTCTACTCGAACAGGCCTTGAGAGACAAATCCGGAAAAGCAACATATATAACTCAGCCTGAACCTATGCCCATAAATCCCTTCAATCCACAGAATCTGGGGGCAAACGGTTTGTCATCCGATTTTCAACAAGCCATGCATTTCCAACCAGTATACCCCACGAGAACGCCTTTAACCATTGATTCTATAGAGAAGGAATCTCAAAAGGGCAAGATGGTAAAAGAAGATGGTCTGAACAAATTGGTTGCCCTAGAGCAAAGGATGAGGGCATTTGAGGGAATTCACCTATATGATCCTATAAAGGCTGCTGAGATGTGTTTGGTGCCCAACGTTGTCATTCCCAAAAAGTTTAGAGTGCCAGAATTTGTCAAATATATGGGAACTCAATGCCCTATAACTCATCTCAAAGCATACTGCAACAAAATGGCTGAGGTGGTTGATGATGAGAAATTGCTGATTCATTTCTTTCAAGACAGCTTGAGTGATGTTGCCCTCACTTGGTATATGCGGTTGGACAATACCAAGGTTAAAAAATGGAAGGATTTAGTTTATGCATTCATGAGGCAATATAAGTTCAATATAGACGTGGGTCCTGATCGGTTAAGCTTGCAAGCTATGGAGAAGGACAACAAGGAGTCCATAAGGGAATACACCCGAAGATGGAGTGAGGTAGCTGCACAAGTTGACCCTCCTATGTTGGAAAAAGAGATGATCAGTTTATTTTCCAACACCTTTAAAGCTCCGTACTTTGAATACTTGGTTAGAAGCTTTGCACAACATTTCACTGACATGGTTGTTATAGCTGAGAGGATTGAACAAGCCATTAGGTTAGGTAAGATTGCTAACCCGACTGAAAAGAACGGTTTCACTGAAAAAGGAAAGGACACTGAAGGTGGTTATCAAGGCACCTACCCATCCTGTAGCTAATTTCTTCACACCGACTCCCAGAAATCAACTATCTTGAAGATAAATCTATTGTGATAGTAGGTAGAGAATGGTCTACATATGACTTCAACTGACTGTTGAAAATGTGCCTTTGTCAAAGAGAATGAATGATTCTAGAAATTCCAATCAATGATCGCTAAATGTTTAGCCCCTTTATGTGTTATCATGCCAGTATTCATAGCCCAAGATGTTGTCATAAGTTCTTTGTTGTCGAATTTATTTTCCAAAGTTTCAATGAAAATAATGAGTTTGTCATTCAATCGTGTTTACGATTAAGCTTTATTCATTTTTTTGAGAGAGCTTTCTTATAAAGACTCACAAACACATCTTTGAAGCCTTGCACAATCTCATAGACGCAATTCATCTCTTTTACCAAAATCAGTTTTCCTGTTGGAGTTTTGAAAAATTGATCTGGCATTTTGATTTCAAAAATAATTTGATGTTTATTCAAAAATAATATTTTTGACATTCTACTTGTAGAATGACAAGTGAATCAAGTAACTCCATCAATGAGGTGACTAAATTATAAACCAAAGAAAAAAGAAAAAAAAAGAGAAAAAAAGAAATAAATAAACACCTTTACCCCACGACTCTTGAATCATGTGTTTTTAAATGTATGAATAATAGTATGTAGTGAACTTGTTGCTCATGACCCTTGAAATGCATCTTTGCAAAGACCAAACCATTACACTAGATGAGGTCAAAGTTTATTGATCTTAACTGCTTGCGCTTGAAATGAGGAAAGGCCATCTTTGTTATTCCTTTCACATTCTGAAATAAGTACATCCCTTGCGATTCCTTTTTGAGCCTGAATAATTTTCCTTTCATAAAAAAAATCCCGACTAGGATCACACCCCACACTGGGGGCAAGTGAAATTTCAATGATCAAGAAAGATAATAAAGCTGTGAGAAAGCAAAAAGGCAAAAGAGCCCAAAAAACTCAAATGCTAGGGGGCATGCCCAAATCACAAGAAAAAGTGATAACCATGATAAAGTGAGTATGCTCTAGCAAAGCAATGAAAAAGAAAAAAAAAAGGGCAAATCAAAGAAGAGCGGCAAAAGAAAATATGAATGACGTCAAGAGTCAAACTGTTGATAGTGATCTTCAGTCTTTGAAACCCTGAAACACTCTTTGAGCCTTATGAATCCTTTTCTTTCATAGCCAAAAACCACAGCCTATGTTACGTGCCTGTAGAAGTCATTTCTAATCAAGCAAGCAAGCAGTCTAGAACAATAAACAATGCTCTCAAAATGCAAAGAATATTTTTTTCATAAGATTCATGATATCAAGAATAAACTACTCATTATTATTCATGCTGATAAAAATAAATGTTCAAAAAAAGAGACAAGTTTTTTCTCATACAAACCTCGAGCTTTTTCTCGAACCCTTCACTTCGAAACAAAAGGTCATCTCATGACATATTTTCACCGAAGACCTCATTGCCAAACACAAGAGTAAACAATCTCTTTTCCAAGAAAGAAAATAACCAAGGAGTTGCAAGATTTCAAAAGCAAATTGTTATTGGACTCACATCGAAATAATTTTTGTTTTCAAAATGCAAGATCAAGATTTCAAGATTCATTCTAGACCCATATTCCTCCACCAAACTGAAAAGGAGAGAAATGAGAGAATGGCCTTTTAAAACCTTTATTTGTCTAAATCGCTGACAGAACACACTTGGGGGTAATGACCAGTACAAGGGGGCAATATTATGTTTAAGGAAAATCCATCTCTTCTAGAAAAAGAGAGGAACATGTCTTTCAACAAGACAAGGGGGCATTTTGGTTTACAAAAGACAACTCGATCCTTTCAGCTAGTGACACCGAATGTTTTTTTTAGTAGTGAGATGAGGGGTAATGAATGATCCTCTCAAATTATTTGATGAGTCAGAAAATCTTTAGCAAGCAAGTGGGTCACGATGGGCACCACAAAGGCTGAGTTGTGCAAACAAATCTGGAAAAAAGACTTATATGGGCTAACTCGAGTGGGCTAGAAAGTTAAACGACAAAGATGACTCAAATCAGATAAGCAAGATCTCACCAACCAAGCAACGAGAAGATTAAGAAGAAATGAGGGCCTATATTTCAAATCAGGTAAAGATGCATGCATATTATATAACTCTGAAACATTGAACACTGTGCCAAGAATTGAAAAACTCTTTTGAGTGCGCCTTCGAGCCCTCACCACATTTCTTTTCGACTGCGCCTTCGAGCCCTCGACCATCAAAGGTAGTGCATTTCCTATCCTACCACCTTTTGAGTGCGCCTTCGAGCCCTCACCTTATTTCTTTTCGAGCGTGCCTTCGAGCCCTCGACCATCAAAGGTAGTGCATCTTCTATCATACCTCCTTGTGAGTGCGCCTTCGAGCCCTCACCACATTTCTTTTCGAGTGCGCCTTCGAGCCCTCACCTCATTTCTTTTCGAGTGCGCCTTCGAGCCCTCGACAATCAAAGGTAGTGCATCTTCTATCCTACCTCCTTTTCGAGTGCGCCTTCGAGCCCTCGACCATCAAATGTAGTGCATCTTCTATCCTACCTCCTTTTGAGTGAGCCTTCGAGCCCTCGACAATCAAAGGTAGTGCATCTTCTATCCTACCTCATTTTGAGTGCGCCTTCGAGCCCTCGACCATCAAAGGTAGTGCATCTTCTATCCTACCTCATTTTGAGTGCGCCTTTGAGCCCTCGCCTTATTTCTTTTCGAGTGCGCCTTCGAGCTCTCAACCATCAAAGGTAGTGCATCTTCTATCCTACCTCCATTTCGAGTGCGCCTTCGAGCCCTCGACCATCAAAGGTAGTGCATCTTCTATCCTACCTCCTGTTGAGTGCGCCTTCGAGCCCTCGACCATCAAAGGTAGTGCATCTTCTATCCTACCTCCTTTTGAGTGCATCTTCGAGCCCTCACCTCATTTCTTTTCGAGCGCGCCTTCGAGCCCTCGACCATCAAAGGTAGTGCATTTTCTATCCTACCTCCTGTTGAGTGCGCCTTCGAGCCTTCGACCATCAAAGGTAGTGCATCTTCTATCCTACCTCCTTTTGAGTGCGTCTTCGAGCCCTCGCCTCATTTCTTTTCGAGCGCGCCTTCGAGCCCTCGACCATCAAAGGTAGTGCATTTTCTATCCTACCTCCTTTTGAGTGCGCCTTCGAGCCCTCGCCTCATTTCTTTTCGAGTGCGCCTTCGAGCCCTCGACCATCAAAGGTAGTGCATCTTCTATCCTACCTCCTGTTGAGTGCACCTTCGAGCCCTCGACCATCAAAGGTAGTGCATCTTCTATCCTACCTCCTTTTGAGTGCGTCTTCGAGCCCTCACCTCATTTCTTTTCGAGCGCGCCTTCGAGCCCTCGACCATCAAAGGTAGTGCATCTTCTATCCTACCTCCTTTTGAGTGCGCCTTCGAGCCCTCGACCATTAAAGGTAGTGCATTTTCTATCCTACCTCCTTTTGAGTGCGCCTTCGAGCCCTCACCTCATTTCTTTTCGAGTGCGCCTTCGAGCCCTCGACCATCAAAGGTAGTGCATTTTCTATCCTACCTTCTTTTGAGTGCGCCTTCGAGCCCTCACCTCATTTCTTTTCGAGTGCGCCTTCGAGCCCTCGACCGTTAAAGGTAGTTTGTTTCCTAACCCTACTTCCTTTTGAGTGCGCCTTCGAGCGCTCACCACCTTGCAAGTGCATCTTCAAGCTCTCATCCTAAGGTCGTTTGTCAATCTATTGTTTTCGAAGTTTTCAGGACTATCAGAAAAGCAGAAGTTCTTTTGTGTCTACTTTTTTCTTTATAAATTTACTACCCAAAGCCAAAGAAAAATAAAATTTTCCAATGACTTTGTATCGTAAACATTATAAAGAGGGGGCAACTGTCATAACCCAATTTTTGAACAAATAATAAAAATTGAATATAGTTGACAATGGGGTTCAGACAACACAAAATTTGAAGTTTGATGATGGAATTATTAAATTTGAGAGTCAATTGATCAATAATTGAAGAATTAATAAGTTGGAGACTTTAATTAAAAATTTAGATTAGTTTAATTAATGAAATCAGAAGAATTAATAAGTTTGCGAACTTAATTAAATTTTGATTTAATTAATTAAATAAATTCAGGGATTTAATTGAAATTAATCCAAGGGGCAAAATTAAATTTATTGATTAAGGGACCCAATTGATACATTTCAAAACATCAGAGACCAAACTACAATTTGTCATTTTCCATGCCAAATGACGTCGTTTTGGATCCTACTACTGTTCATCATCTGTTTGCCAAAGACCGGTTCAACAGGGGAAAATCCAGTAGATCATGGCCACTATACCCACGATGCGGTCATGATCTCTCGCCTCTACGATGCCCACCATTTATGGAGGCAGGGACACCAGACCTTCTCTGGCTTTATAAAAGCCAGAGAAAGGCCTGGAAAAAGGGGGAGAAGGATTTTGGAAGAAGAAAAAACCCAGAAAAACAGAGGAGAAACCAAGAAAACGCAAGCCACACACAGAGCAAAAACCCAGACCCAAATTCGAAAGGAGAAGCCAGCACCGTCCTCTGTTCTTCATCACAAGGACTGATTAGCAGACAGAGAAGGAGAAAAAGGCAGAGGAGAGTCACAGATCAGCCCTGCCATTGTCTTCGTCCCTGCAGAAAAAGAACAACAAAGAACCAAAGACTATTGACAACCGGCATCACCATTGTCTACTTTCCTTCATCTCAAAACCAAAGGAGACAGAACGCAATCAAAGAAAGAAGCAGAAGGAAAGAACACAAGCAGAGGAAAGTCACGGAGACCATTGCTACTGCCTTCGGCGTTGCTACTACTGTCGCACGTGAGCGACGTCGCGGCGATCGTCCACCCACAAAAAATGTAATGTAATGGGGGGATAAATCTGGTCAATGTAGGGAGACAAGGAATTCGTTGTCTCTTGGCAGTGAAAAATGGTGTGGGAGTCGCCACCTAGTATTTTGGTCACTAGGAACCCTAACTGGTCTCAGAGATCGGGTACGGGGACTGGTTGCGTAAAGGGAAGGTATTAGCACCCCAAATACGCCCTACCTAAGGTAAGCTGCATCGTTTAATTGTCTGATAAAATTTAAGGTGTTTTCGTTATGTTTCCTAGTTGTTGGTTCGTCTATGGTTCAAGAAAAGTCCTCCTTAATAAGGAGGTCCTTATCTTATCGGGTAAAACCTAACCGTTCTAGCGTCTATGTAAAAAAACATATTTTTAATTTCAGGAATACGTTTTACGTATAAATTCGTAATCCCATATACTAACAGAGGACAAAAAGATTTTTTAGAATTTTTGGAATATTGGCCTAGTTCTCATGGCTTGAATAAACTGGTTATTAAAGCCAAAATGCATGCTAATACATATATTGTTTTGAAATTTCTTTTGTTGTGTGAAAATATGATGTTATAATATTTATATATATATATTGGAGAGACTAGGCCGTATTTTAAAACAAAACATTTTTTAAATATGTATTTTGTACGTTTTGACGCAAATCGGGTATTTTAATACTGGGTTTGTATCCTTGCGGTATAAAAATACAACCAAATATTAATCTACTTTGATAAAGCAAATGCAGAAAAATCAACAATATTTTCAAAGATATTTTAGAAAATTTTTGAAAGCAAAAGACATTTTTTATTTTGAAAATCTTTGATGTTTTGATGAAAACCGGGTATGTTAATACCGGATTTGTATCTTTACAGTATAAAATACCAACCAATATTAATCAAAATACAGTAATAAAATTACAGAAAATCACATATTTTTGAAATAATTTTTGAAGAATTTTTGTAATTTTTTCATATATATATATCTATATAAATAATACAAAATATAATATATATAATATAATATATAATATTAAATGGGCTGGGCTGGTCCGGCCCAACCGACTGGGCCGGACTCAGCCCAAAATTGTTGGGCCGATCTCGACCCAAAATGGGTTGGGCCGATCTCGGCCCAAAACAAAAAACACATTATCTTCTGGGCCAGACCCGGCCCAGAAGACAGGGCTGGGCCAGGATCCGCCTGGCCCAAGCCAAAACGGGGCGGGGGGGGGAATTATTTTCCCCCCACCCCTGCATGCAGAACGCTACTCGTTCTGCATGCAGGGAACGAAACGAGAAAATAAACGCGAGGGAGAAGGGGAAGAAAAGTTACCTGGCGCGGAGGCGGAAGCGGTGGCTGGCTGCGTTTCTGGCGGTTTTGTGGTGGAGGCTGGTAGCGGTGTCGCTGCTCCCTGGCGGCGACTCCAAGCAGCGGCGCTGCTGTCTCAAGCGGCGGAAAGAGGGATTCTTCCTCTTTCCTTCTCCTCTGTTTCCTTCCCTTTTCTTCTCCTTCTTTGGTTTTCTTTCCCCCTGTTTTCCCTTCTTTCGGTTCTCTTCTCCCTCTCCCCTTTCTCTCTCTTTCGGTTTTTTCCGTTCCTCTCTCTCTCCTCTGTTTTTCGTTTTCTCCTTCTTCCCCCCGTCTGTTCTCCTCTCTCCCCTTTCTGCTGTCGTGTTGGTTGTTATTTATAGAGCCAAGTGAGTGGCTTTTCGCTGTGGAGCATGGGGAGCAGCCGGCCGGTCGGCCATTGGGCGCGACTGCCAACGCTCGGCCCCCCTCCCCGGCTTTCTGGCAGGTGCGCGGTGGGTGGTCGGCCATTGTGTTCGGTCGGTGGGCTCCAGGCGAGAGAGAGGGGCCGGCAAAAATTTCAAAAAAAAGCACCATTTTTCCCTTCTTCCCCGCTGCATGTTCGGGGGGGAAGAAGAAAGATGAACAGTGTCGTTCAAAACGACACCGTTCTGCCCTTTTCCCTTTTTTTTTTTTTTTTTGAATGGATGAAACGGCGTCGTTTTGGATAAAACGCGCCGTTTCATTTAAATCCTACAAGACGCCAAAACGCGTCAATTTGCAAAGCAGCCCTCAATTATCTTTTGTCCCTTCAATTGCATCCCTGCCGAATTCGAACCCCGTCCCTATATTTGGCCGCGTTTTTCACTTTGGTCCTTGGCCTTTGAATTATGCAATTGAGCCCTTAATTGATCAATAAACTTCCAATTTCTTCAATTAGGCCCCTGAATCAATTAATTCCAGCCCCTATACTTACGCGCCTTCTTCAATTTGGTCCTTGGTTTCGGATTCCTTCAATTAAGTCCCCAATTGGCCCTTAAACTTCAATATTTATGCAATTAAGCCCCTGATTTGACCTAATAAATTCCTAAAAAATATATTTTGGCCCCAGAACTTAAATTTCTTCTAATTAAAGCCCAAATTGACTTAAAAATCAATTTTTCTTGCAATCAAATCCCCTATAAATTCATTTAAAAATCAAATTAAGTCCATAAACATCTAAATTTGGGCTTTTCTCCTCAAATTTCAAATTTTCCTTGTCAACAGGGCTCTCCTCCTTCAAGAATATATTATCAAAAATTCCATCTTTGTATTTTTAACCTTATTGACCAATTTTCCAACCATTTTCTGAGCGCTTCTGCCTCCTGTTATTTTTCTAACCTCCTTTGGCTATATATTTTTATATATATTTTGTGGGGACCCAAAAATGGGTTACAACAGATGCCCCCTCTTTATAATGCTTACGGAGCAGAGGTTTTGCGCAGTAAGTTTTATAAAGATAAACCAAAACTGAGCTCCCGAAACTGATCTAGTCGGAGCTCGATTGCTCTGAAACTTTGTCCTTACAGCAATCCTCCTTAACCCAAAAACTATGATCAAAATTTAGTCATCTCGAGATCCCTTCTGGTGATCTCCTTTAACCCCAAAAACTTGGAATCTCATCTGACGATTCCTTTACCCATACCCAAATACAAAAACACGTGTGTGGTCTCATTATGACGGGTGACCTGCCCGAATGGGAAAAGGAAAGAGTGGTCTCATTATTATGGGTGACCTACCCAGGAAAAATAATGGTCTCATTGTATGGGTGACTAACCCAGGAAAAATAATGGTCTCATTGTATGGGTGACTAACCCAGGAAAAATGATGGTCTCATTGTATGGGTGACTAACCCAGGAAAAATGATGGTCTCATTGTATGGGTGACTAACCCAGGAAAAATGATGGTCTCATTGTATGGGTGACGAACCCAAGAAAAATGATGGTCTCATTGTATGGGTGACTAACCCAGGAAAAATAATGGTCTCATTGTATGGGTGACTAACCCAGGAAAAATAATGGTCTCATTGTATGGGTGACGAACCCAAGAAAAATGATGGTCTCATTGTATGGGTGACTAACCCAGGAAAAATAATGGTCTCATTGTATGGGTGACTAACCCAGGAAAAATGATGGTCTCATTGTATGGGTGACGAACCCAAGAAAAATAATGTGAAGTGCGGTCTCATTATAATGGGTGACCTACCCAGGGGAAGAATTCTTAGTAAACTCCATGCTTTTCTAAGAAATAGTTTCAATACGAGGTCCCTTCTAGCGACCTTCCTTGATGAATGTCGAAGTACGAGATCTTTTCTGGCGATCTCAAATAACTTGGAATCCCATCGGGCAATTCCTTTTACTAAAGCTAAAACATGAAGTTCCTTCTGGCGACCTTCATCGAAATACAAGATCCCTTCTGGCGATCTCCTTTATCCAAACAACTTGGAACCCCATCTGGCGATTCCTTTTAACCAACATGTAATACGAGGTCCCATCTAGCGACCTCCAAATAGCGAAACACGAGATCCCTTCTGGCGATCTCCTTTAATCAACTTGGAATCCCAATCTGGCGATTCCTTTTAACCAACATGAAATATGAGGTCCCATCTGGCGACCTTCATCAACTTGGAATCCCATCTGGCGATTCCTTTTATTCAAAGCTGAAATACGAGGTCCCTTCTGGCGACCTCCTTTGACCAATATTGAAATACGAGATCCCTTCTGGCGATCTCAAACAACTTGGAATCCCATCTGGCGATTCCTTTTATTCAATATGAAATATGAGGTCCCTTCTGGCGACCTCCTTTAACCAATATCGAAATACGAGATCCCTTCTGGCGATCTCAAACAACTTGGAATCCCATCTGGCGATTCCTTTTTCCGAAGCTGAAATAATGAGATCCCTTCTGGCGATCTTCTTTAATCAAAAACCAAAAAATCTATTTTGTAAATCGGTCAACCTGGAATCCCATCTGGCGATTCCCTTTAACCGATTGCTCGATGTCGTTCCTCCTGATGGCAGGGTTTGAAAATTATTATCTTCTCTTCTCGTTGTTCTAGAATCAACTCAATGATTCTTTCTTCATCTCCAATTTTGTTGGAATGCATTAAGGTGTCCTCCTGTAATGATCCAAAAACATATATGCAATGATTTATGATTAGATGCCATGCATGCATTTGTACCTGGTTTTGAAACATAGGCCCCATCATCTTCTTCTATTTCATGAAACTCTCTCTTGATATGAGCTCGCTTTTGAAGTCGTATGCTGGTTCATTTCTCGTGCTGCCTATCATATCTTTGAGAAGAAGTCTTTGACTTTCTTCAAGTAGTCCTTTTCTCAAAATGTATGACTTGTATTTGCCTCTTTGTCATGCTTTTGTCAAATGCTTTAGCTTGGTTTTCAAATCTATGGGCTTCCAACCAATTTTAAACACGTAAAACTTTTCAAAAAACAACTCATTTTGCCCCCAGTGTAGGGGTGTGATCCTAGTCTGGGCTTTTATAGAGAAGAAATTCATTAAGCCAATGATAAACTTTTTTAGTGCGTGAAGGGATAATGATGATTTTTTTTTTTTTTTTCAAAATGCACATTGTTATGGTTGATAAAGACAATTACAGATGATTATAAAGTGACTACTTAATCATTCATTACGCTATCAGAGGTAGGGATGTACTTTAGGGTTAGCTTTTCTTAAATTTCATATTAAACCATTTTATAACCACTCAAACTTGTTCAAAAAGTGCATAATCTCATCATTTATTAAAAAAAGGTAGGCTCAAAGACGAACATAAAATATGGCTGAAAACATGAGCCCTGACTGCCCAATAGAGAAAATAAAAGTAATGACAAAAGCAAATGACAAAAACATGCTAAGGCAAATAAAGTTGTTTTACATTTTGAAATCTACGAGAAGTTCTTGGGTCAACCCGTTCTGGAAAGTCAACCGAGGCAATGCTTCATCTTCCTTCCCCATTTGCGTTTCCTTGTCTACTCTTTCGATCTCGCCTTCTTCATTATTGACGATTCTTGACCAAGGTTTTCCAACCCTTTATCCCCTATTACTTTTGTCATGACTAGGCAATAGATTTGAATTGATATTGGGTGTGTCTTCAAACGACACCCATCCTATCTTGATGAGCTTCAACAACATGCTCTTGAAAGCGTAGCACGTTTCAAGACAATGTCCGGGAATACCAGCATGGTACTCGCAAGTCAACTCGGGCTTATACCAGATGGGGAATGGTGGTTGTAGTGGTAATGTAGGGATAGGAGCTATTTGTCCAATGCTCAGTAGTTTGGCATACATTTCCTTCAAAGGCATGGGTAATGGCGGTAGTTGTTCTGCAATGTATCTTGTGTTTGGTCTTTGGTCGTTGTTTTGGATGTTTGACTGGTTATTTGCTCGATTAGGGGAAAAAGATTTGTTAAAGTTTATGTGGGCCACATGAGAGGTAGGTATTTGTGGGTTATATGAATCCGTTATCTTGTCATTGGACCCATCTTCGAAGTTGTTAACGGGACCTTTCATTTTTCTTTCAATAAAACCCTTTGTCTCCAATGGCTCAATTATGCGTCCAGCTTTAATCCCTTGCTCTATTCTTTCCGCTATGCGTACAGCATCATAGAAATGCTGAGCTGAACTACCCATTAAATGCTCATAGTAGGGTGCCTTGAATGTATTGGCGAACAAGGTCACCATCTCCGTTTCTATCAAAGGGGGTTGGACATGCATTGCCTCATCTCTCCACCTTTGCGCATAGGTCCTTACCGACTCTTGGCTCCTTTTCTCCATTGATATTAGACTTGTTCGATCAGGAGCGATTTCCATGTTAAACTTGTACTGTTTAAGGAAAGCCTCCACTAAGTCTCTCCAGCTCCTGATCCTGACACTGTCTAACCTCATGTACCAGCTCAAAGCGGATCCTGCTAGGCTATCTTGAAAGAAATAGATTAGCAATTTATCATCATGGATTACTTCTGCCATTTTGTTGTAGTAGGATCGAAGGTGAGTGTTTGGGCATTCCAAACCAGTATACTTAATGAACTCTGGTATCCTAAAATCTTTTGGCACCACGATGTTTGGTACTAAACATACTTCGGCTGCTCGCATAGGGTCAAACCAATCATTACCCTCAATTGCCCGTAATCTTTCTTCCAAAGCAGACAGCTTGTCTTGGTCCATCAAACCGGGAGACCTATTATCCGGGATTCCCTCCGCTGTTAAGTCCACAGTGACTGGAGCATGAGTTGGCTGGATAGGGGCGACAGGCACAAAATGTTGTTCATTGGCCGAGTTTGCCCCCTTGTTTTGAGATGCTTGAGGGATGTGAGCTGCGGGCGCTCCTTCAGGCTGTTGTGCTGATGTTCCCTCCCCATTCTTAGCTCTTAAAAGCTGCTCGAGTAAGTCGGTTAGTCGAGAAACTTCATTTTTTACGGACTCCAACTTGGTCTGATAATGTGACTCTAAGTGAGCTCTTTCTTCGTTCTCCATTCTCGATCTAGACCGGGTGTTGTGGACTTTGGATGTGGGACCTATGTTTCACGATCTGTCGTGCATATGATGAATTAAAAACAAATGCGTGATGAAAATATGATGCTCGTGCAAATGTATATCTTAAAGTCGATTCATGACTTTCATAATCCTTTAGGCAAGATTTCGGCTTAAAAACCTGGATTGATGAATTATTAATCATGATGCAAATGAACGTAAGATAGATATCCTAAGGACAAGTTCTATTTATTAGGTGAGAATGGGTAGGTTTTCTATCTGGTCTTTAAAAGGGTCTCATATCTGCCCAGTGACGTTCTTCGTAAAGACAGTATGGGGGCGTTGCAAGGAACGGTTAAAGTACGTATACCCACCATTACCAAGCAGGCACTCAGATATGAGTTGGGTGTTTCACGCATCTGAACCCTGACCAATAGTCATAGGGCAGATCGCTAATCCCCCTCCTAGCTTAAAGCTTGTGTGTGCTTCTCAAAATCAAAGTATGTGATGCATGTGACATTTATATAAGATGCATGAGACAGTTCTATACAAATGCATGAACAATATGTGTAAAAATATTTAAAGCATATAGCAGATAACAAAAGGAAAGGTATATTAAAAACACACGAAAACAAAAAAAACAAATCAGACAAAAACAAAGCTTAGTCCACAAGGTCCCCAGTGGAGTCGCCATTCTGTCGCACGTGAGCGACGTCGCGGCGATCGTCCACCCACAAAAAATGTAATGTAATGGGGGGATAAATCTGGTCAATGTAGGGAGACAAGGAATTCGTTGTCTCTTGGCAGTGAAAAATGGTGTGGGAGTCGCCACCTAGTATTTTGGTCACTAGGAACCCTAACTGGTCTCAGAGATCGGGTACGGGGACTGGTTGCGTAAAGGGAAGGTATTAGCACCCCAAATACGCCCTACCTAAGGTAAGCTGCATCGTTTAATTGTCTAATAAAATTTAAGGTGTTTTCGTTGTGTTTCCTAGTTGTTGGTTCGTCTATGGTTCAAGAAAAGTCCTCCTTAATAAGGAGGTCCTTATCTTATCGGGTAAAACCTAACCGTTCTAGCGTCTATGTAAAAAAACATATTTTTAATTTCAGGAATACGTTTTACGTATAAATTCGTAATCCCATATACTAACAGAGGACAAAAAGATTTTTTAGAATTTTTGGAATATTGGCCTAGTTCTCATGGCTTGAATAAACTGGTTATTAAAGCCAAAATGCATGCTAATACATATATTGTTTTGAAATTTCTTTTGTTGTGTGAAAATATGATGTTATAATATTTATATATATATATTGGAGAGACTAGGCCGTATTTTAAAACAAAACATTTTTTAAATATGTATTTTGTACGTTTTGACGCAAATCGGGTATTTTAATACTGGGTTTGTATCCTTGCGGTATAAAAATACAACCAAATATTAATCTACTTTGATAAAGCAAATGCAGAAAAATCAACAATATTTTCAAAGATATTTTAGAAAATTTTTGAAAGCAAAAGACATTTTTTATTTTGAAAATCTTTGATGTTTTGATGAAAACCGGGTATGTTAATACCGGATTTGTATCTTTACAGTATAAAATACCAACCAATATTAATCAAAATACAGTAATAAAATTACAGAAAATCACATATTTTTGAAATAATTTTTGAAGAATTTTTGTAATTTTTTCATATATATATATCTATATAAATAATACAAAATATAATATATATAATATAATATATAATATTAAATGGGCTGGGCTGGTCCGGCCCAACCGACTGGGCCGGACTCAGCCCAAAATTGTTGGGCCGATCTCGGCCCAAAATGGGTTGGGCCGATCTCGGCCCAAAACAAAAAACACATTATCTTCTGGGCCAGACCCGGCCCAGAAGACAGGGCTGGGCCAGGATCCGCCTGGCCCAAGCCAAAACGGGGCGGGGGGGGGGGGGAATTATTTTCCCCCCACCCCTGCATGCAGAACGCTACTCGTTCTGCATGCAGGGAACGAAACGAGAAAATAAACGCGAGGGAGAAGGGGAAGAAAAGTTACCTGGCGCGGAGGCGGAAGCGGTGGCTGGCTGCGTTTCTGGCGGTTTTGTGGTGGAGGCTGGTAGCGGTGTCGCTGCTCCCTGGCGGCAACTCCAAGCAGCGGCGCTGCTGTCTCAAGCGGCGGAAAGAGGGATTCTTCCTCTTTCCTTCTCCTCTGTTTCCTTCCCTTTTCTTCTCCTTCTTTGGTTTTCTTTCCCCCTGTTTTCCCTTCTTTCGGTTCTCTTCTCCCTCTCCCCTTTCTCTCTCTTTCGGTTTTTTCCGTTCCTCTCTCTCTCCTCTGTTTTTCGTTTTCTCCTTCTTCCCCCCGTCTGTTCTCCTCTCTCCCCTTTCTGCTGTCGTGTTGGTTGTTATTTATAGAGCCAAGTGAGTGGCTTTTCGCTGTGGAGCATGGGGAGCAGCCGGCCGGTCGGCCATTGGGCGCGACTGCCAACGCTCGGCCCCCCTCCCCGGCTTTCTGGCAGGTGCGCGGTGGGTGGTCGGCCATTGTGTTCGGTCGGTGGGCTCCAGGCGAGAGAGAGGGGCCGGCAAAAATTTCAAAAAAAAGCACCATTTTTCCCTTCTTCCCCGCTGCATGTTCGGGGGGGAAGAAGAAAGATGAACAGTGTCGTTCAAAACGACACCGTTCTGCCCTTTTCCCTTTTTTTTTTTTTTTTTTGAATGGATGAAACGGCGTCGTTTTGGATAAAACGCGCCGTTTCATTTAAATCCTACAAGACGCCAAAACGCGTCAATTTGCAAAGCAGCCCTCAATTATCTTTTGTCCCTTCAATTGCATCCCTGCCGAATTCGAACCCCGTCCCTATATTTGGCCGCGTTTTTCACTTTGGTCCTTGGCCTTTGAATTATGCAATTGAGCCCTTAATTGATCAATAAACTTCCAATTTCTTCAATTAGGCCCCTGAATCAATTAATTCCAGCCCCTATACTTACGCGCCTTCTTCAATTTGGTCCTTGGTTTCGGATTCCTTCAATTAAGTCCCCAATTGGCCCTTAAACTTCAATATTTATGCAATTAAACCCCTGATTTGACCTAATAAATTCCTAAAAAATATATTTTGGCCCCAGAACTTAAATTTCTTCTAATTAAAGCCCAAATTGACTTAAAAATCAATTTTTCTTGCAATCAAATCCCCTATAAATTCATTTAAAAATCAAATTAAGTCCATAAACATCTAAATTTGGGCTTTTCTCCTCAAATTTCAAATTTTCCTTGTCAACAGGGCTCTCCTCCTTCAAGAATATATTATCAAAAATTCCATCTTTGTATTTTTAACCTTATTGACCAATTTTCCAACCATTTTCTGAGCGCTTCTGCCTCCTGTTATTTTTCTAACCTCCTTTGGCTATATATTTTTATATATATTTTGTGGGGACCCAAAAATGGGTTACAACAACTACCTTCGGCGTTTCCAGAACCAGGAGAGAAAGCAAAGGAAGACAGAAGGAAGGAACGAGGCGTTGCCTAACCAGTGCACTAATCACCCGCAGCTTCGTCTTCGTTGTCAAGCACACCAGAACAGGTAAGTTCATCCTTTCCCATTCTGTTGCCGTGAATTTTAATTAGCACATTGCACTGTTCAAGTGAATTTTAATTCACTTGAACACTTTGCCCAGCCGGGCCTGGCTGGGTCTAGCCCAGCCCATATGGGCTGGCCTGGGCCCAGCCCAAAATATAAAAAAACAAAAAAAACAAAGATACGTGTAAGTATAAATAAAAAAAATAAATATGAATTTATTGTTTTTATTCATTGACGCCGGAGTCAGAATAAAAATACTGATTCAAATTTATTTTATTGTATTTTTTTTAATTACATAAAAATAAAATAAAATAAAGTAAATTTATTGGTTTATTCACTGACGCCAGAGTCATGAATAAAGATACCGATGTAAATTTATTTTATTTTATTGTAATTTACTTTTATTTAGTTACATAAAAAATGTGTATGTGTAAAAAAATAAATTTATTTGATTTCTTTATTCACTGACGCCAGAGTCGGGAATAAAAAAAATACTGATTTAAATTTATTTTGTTTTTTGTGTGATGCGTAAAAAATAAATTTATTTGATTTGTTTATTCACTGACGCCAGAGTGAGGAATAAAAAAAATAATTTAAATTTATTTTGTTTTTATAGCTACGTGATATTTACTAACGCCAGAGTTGGAAATATCTGTAGTTAAACTGACGCCAGAGTCAGGAATATTACACGCAAAACCACCGTAGCATAAACCAACAAAACATTAGCAATTTATGACAAAGTCAGCAATGCAGCCTGCCTTAGGCAGGACGCTTAAGGGGTGATAATATCTTCCCTTTTGCGTAATCAGTCTCGTACCATAGAATCTCTGTTGACCAGTTAGGGTTCCTAGTGACCATAATACTAGGTGGCGACTCCTTAAACAAGACCATTCACCATCAAAGAATAGGATGCCAGAAATCCATTCTTTCCATGATATATATTTATTTTTAAGGCCGCCGCGATGTCGGGTGCGACAAGTTACAACAATCTAATAATAGCGTAACAGCTGTAAGCATTATATGCTGGCATTCATTGATTTTAAACCATCCGTTACTAATCATAATTACGATAACTGCCTAACATTCCCCTGCAAACTAGACACCGGATAGGTGACGAGTTTGGAAACAAGACGTTCAAAACGGTCAACTGGTAACCCTTTGGTGAAGACATCTGCAAGTTGAAGTTGAGAAGGGATGAACTGAATTTTGTGACTGCCAGAGGCGACCCGTTCACGAACAAAGTGATAATCAATAGCAATGTGTTTTGTACGAGCATGGAAGATAGGATTAGCGGCTAAGTATGTGGCAGATAGGTTGTCACAGTTAAGCAAAACCGGACAGGTAAGCGGACAACGAAGTTCAGTTAAGAGACTTTGAATCCACAGAGTATCGGCACAGGCATAGGCAAGGGCACGAGATTCTGCTTCGGTCTGGAACGAGAAACAGTGGGTTGGTTCTTGGCACTCCAAGAAATGAGGTTAGGTCCCAAGAATATACAATACCCGGTTGTGGACTTGCGAGTGTCAGGACATCCAGCCCAGTCTGCATCAGAATAGGCTACTAAGAAGGAACAATCAGGAGACCTGCAAACAGGAAGGCCAACTCTAAGGGTGCCTTTTAGATAACGTAAAATCCGTTTGACAGCTTCAAAATGAACATCACTAGGTGATCCCATAAATTGAGAGACATGTTGAACATCATAGGAGATATCAGGACAAGTCATGGTGAGATATTTTAGGGCGCCAACCATCTGTCAATAAGGGGTAGGATCAGCAAGGACAGTACCATGGGTCCGAGAAAGGGTACCTTTGGAAGTCATGGGTGTAGAAATAGGTTTGCAGTCTAAGAGATTGCTGCGTTTGAGAAGATCAACGGTGTATTGGTTTTGAGTAAGATGGATGGAAGTAGGGTGATAATGGACCTCCACACCAAGAAAATAATGCAAACGCCCTAAATCTTTTATGTCAAACTTAGCACCCAATGTGCGGAGAAAGGCAAGAAGATGAGAAGAATTATTGCCAGTGAGAATGATGTCATTGACATATAGCAACAAGATCATAACAGAAAGGTGATCATGATAAATAAACATAGAATTGTCAGCCTTGCTTTGAGTAAAGCCAACACGAAGAAGGAAAGAACTAAAACGCTGAAACCATGCCCGGGGGGCCTGCTTAAGGCCATAAATGGCCTTATGAAGTTTACACACATGATTGGGTCGGTGAGGGTCAGCAAAGTCAGGTGGTTGCCGCATATATACATCTTCGGATAGGGAGCTATGCAAGAATGCATTTTTGACATCGAGTTGCCGAAGAGGCCATCCAAAAGAAATAGCCAGACAGAGAACATTACGAATGGTTGTGGGCTTAACCATAGGACTGAAAGTATCAAAATAGTCGACACCAGATTATTGATGGAAGCCTTTGGCAACAAGACGTGCCTTATATCGTTCAATTGTTCCATCAGAGCGTCGCTTTATTCGGAAGACCCATTTGCAACCAACCATATTGAGTGAAGGAGATGACGGCACCAAGGACCAGGCGCCCTGCTGAAGAAGAGCATGATACTCATCTAACATGGCTTGTTTCCATTCGGGATGACGAGAGGCTTGGGTGTAACATGTGGGTTCAATATTTGTGTTGACCAAAGCAGAGAAAGCATGAGGAATAGGGTACCGAGTAGAAATATTGGCATGATATTTGGGATTGGGCTTCACAATTCCAGATTTAGACCGTGTATGCACAGGACTAACACGATCACTTGGTGGTGGAGTTTCGATGACAAGGTCATTAAAAGGAACAAGGGGAGACAGAGGCTAAGGTGTTGAAGAAGAGAGAGATAAGTTTGGTGGTGTTGGAGCACGTGGGTCTGAGGATGGGGATGATACAGCTGATTGTGGAGAATTTATGGGGGCTAGTTGTGGAGAGCTAGGGTCAACGGGAAAAGATGGAGAGGAAGTTGACCTAGAGGTGGACCAGGCTGACGTTCGGGAATTGTCAACAGTAATGGATTGAGCTGTTGGATTAGGAAGAAAGCCCACGGGGACTACAACAAGATCTGAGAGCTGAACAGGCTTAGAAACAACAGCATAATAGAGTTGGTCTCCATGAAAAATGACATGGCGAGAAACATAAAGCCGACCTGTAGGAGGATGGAAGCAGCGGTAACCATGATTGCGATCATTGTAGCCAACAAAAACACACTGAAGAGAACGAGGTTGTAATTTGTTAGTTACATAATCTCCAAGATATGGGTAACAAATACATCCAAAAACACGAAGGAATGTGTAATCTGGGGAAACGCCAAATAATAACTTATAGGGGGAAGTTCCTTGAAGAATAGGGGTTGGAAGTCGATTAATCAAAGAAATTGCCGTACAAAATGCTTCGACCCATAGATTATGAGGCATGTGAGCAGTGTGTAAGAGGGTGCGACCCATATCAGCAATATGACAATGTTTTCGCTTTGTTAACCCATTCTGTTGGGGTGTATGAGGACAATAAAAACGATGCACAATGCCATTAGTAGCACAAAACTGTTGAAATCGCAGGTTATCATATCCCTTCCCCCCATCACTTTGAAATTGTTTGATAGACAAAGAGAATTGAGTTTTAACATGCATAGCAAAAGTAGAAAAATGACCAAAAACTTCAGATTTAAGACGCATAGGGAAAATCCATGAATAACGAGTGTAATCATCTGTAAACAAGACATAATAGCGATATCCGGAAACAGAAATAACAGGAGACATCCACACATCTGAGTGGATTAAAGCAAATGGCTTAGTAGAACAATGGTCATGAGATGAAAAGGGAAGTTTGATTGATTTAGCTAACGCACAATGGCTACAGGGGTAATTTGATAAGCGAGAAAAAGAACCTAATAAAGAGCGAGAGACAAGTGTGCGAAGAACTTTATTGGAGGGATGACCAAGACGACGATGCCACAAAGAGGACGATGCAAGACTAGAAGAAAAAGCTTGCTTGGAGCTGGACGATAACGTTGGAAAGATAGGATAAAGACCATTTTTACATAGGCCCTGAAAGAGAACAACACCACGCTGTAAGTCATGAATTTGATATCCCCAAGGGAAGGAGGTAATGCTAACATTAAAATCACGAGTAAATTGAGCGACAGATAAAAGATTTTTACAAAGAGAGGGAACATGAAGAACATCAGAGAGGAGGAAGACAAAGGGACTAGAAGAAAAGGAAAGGTTACCAGAATGAGTGATGGGGAGAGTGTCACCATTACCAACAACAACCTGATCAGAAGCTGCATATCGAGTGCCAGAGTGAAATTTCTGCGCATCATGGGTCATGTGATTGGTGGCACCAGAGTCCAAATACCAGTTAGGATTTGAAGAGGACGTAACATGCATACCAGCGAAAGCACGAGGAAAAGAGCACTTGGCTCGAACATGACCAAATTGTTGGCAATTCTAGCATTGAATTGACTGGCGAGAGGGTGGAGGACCCAAAAGACCTTGAGAGAATGAGGAAGGACGTGGAGCATGGTGGGAAGGCTGGCCCGAGCCAGAGGAAAGGTGAACTTGAGATGAACCCCCAAAGGGACGAGAGGGTTGATCACGCAGGCGGGGGTGACGAGGTCCACGGTTGAATCGAGCTGCAACAAAAGCGGTAGGGGAAGCCACAGGAGTCATCTAAGCTGCTAAGGCCTGTTGCCCTTCAAAAGCAAGAAGATGAGTTCGTAGGTCCGAGAAGGAAGGAAGTTGTGGGAAGTTCAAAATTGTGTCACAATCATTTGATAGTCAAAACCCAAACCACGAAGCATATAAGTAACCAGATCAGAGTTGGATACAGGTTCCTGGATCGCAGTGAGTTCATCAGCCAAACTCTTGGCCTGAGCAAGGTATTCAGAGATGGATTTGGAACCTTTGATAATAGAGAAGAGGTGAAATTTGAGCTAGGCAGAATTGGCAAGGGATTGCTGTGAGAAATTTTGTTTGAGACAATCCCAAATGTCCTTCGAGGTGGAGAACCCAATAACTTGTGAAAGAACACTTTCAGACAGTGTAGCACGAAGAATAATAATCAGGCTTTGGTTAGTTTGAAACCGAGACATAATCAGGATTGGCCAACGACGAAGTAGAGGACTCAGACTTATCAGAAGGAAAAAGGATACGGGAGGGGCAAGGATGAGAGCCGTCAATAAAACGCCAAAGATTCTGGCCTAGTAAGAAAGGTTTTACCTGGCTTTCCCATACAAGATAGTTGTTATCAGAGAGTTTGACAGAGACAAGATGAGAGATGTTGGGAATGGTGATAGTGGGAACACTGCTTGAAGCCATCGAGAAGAAAAGTTCAGGCTCTAATACCATGAAGAAACAGAGTTTTTTTATTTATCAAAACTGATCTTACAATCTCTTTATACATAAGAAATATAAATCTCTTTATACCTCTCCTCTCCCAGCCGGCTTGCTCTTCTTCTTCACCCATAGAAGCCAGCCGCCGCCGCTGCACCTCCATCTCCCACACCAGACAAGCTCCCCTCCTCCAGCCGCTCACCAAAGATCTGCCCACCTTCTCTCTTCAGCAGCGCCCACAGTCCCAACGATTAATTAAGCAGTATCAGTGCTATAGTCTAATAGTTTTACTAATTGTTCTACATTTACACATAGAACACAATTCACAAACATTATTCCCTGATAAAATCATGATAGAGGATAAAAAAAACTTGACTTTTGAATCTTATATCCTCATCTCCTTATCTCATAGCTAAGAGGGACTCAAACTCTTGTATTTATTATGTCCTTTATTTCTTTGCATGTATGCCGTTTCACTCTCTTTTATTATTATTACTATTCATTTTTTAATTTTTTTAATCTTTTTTGAAAATATGTTGAAAATAAAGGGTAAAAAATAGGGTAAGAAAGAGATTTTTGCAAAATTTTGAAGCATTTATTGCTTATATACATTCGTAATTATACTTCTATCAAAAACCCAAAACAAATTAATTCTTTTTTTCCTAATTAAGTCCAATATTATCAACTATATATATTATACTCAAGCACGTATAATTTTAGGTAAGTAAAATCAATTGATCCTACTAAAAAAAGTAAAATTAAAAAGTCCAACAGAAAAAAAAAATTGGTTAAAATTTAATTTGGTCCCTCTAAAGTCATCAATATTTGCTTCTATACCTTAAAATCTCTCAATGCTACCGTTGTGGTTTTCTAAACGTTTCAATGCCACTCCCAACCATGAACTAAACTATTTTTTAAATTTGCTTTTTGAGTTTTTTAGGTTTCTAAATGCATGTGATAACATAGATGTTGATTTGAGAGGGAAAGATGAGAGAAAAATCATAAAAATAAAACAAAAATGTGATAAAATTAACCTTCTGTTAGTTTTTAATAATGAAGAGCAAAATTTAAACTAGAAGAGTAGAACTGGAAAGTTGATAATCTATATGCACGAAAAAGATAGTTTATCCAAATATTTCGTAAGAAAACGATCTTATATATCATTCTTGAGGTACAAGTACATGCATGTTACAGCATATTGTCAGACTGTTTTTTTTTTCTTTTTCGTTTACAAGAAGTCATATTATTAGACTGCTGTTTTGCATAATTTTATCATCGTAACAAAGTGACCAAGACCACCTTATTTTCTATAAATTATTTATTATATTATTTATGGAATATTATCTTCCTTGACTTAGATCTGCATGTTAACTGATTAAATGACTGATATCGGTTGGATAAGCATCAGATGGAAGAATGGCATTGTACGATCTTCTTGCAGTGAATTGGTTCAAAGCTTCGGTAGGATGAATTGCATCCCAAAACGCATATTCAGTCCTATTTTGGCATGGGTCTTGAATGCATTGGCCATCACTACGTGCTGGACAACATCCAACGTTTGTAACCCTAAACCCTGTTATGCACAAAACAGACAATTTCCATTGCTTAGAGCCAAATATATAGTAATCATTAAAACAAGAAATTATTAGGTATACTGTGAATCGTACTCCTTGTATACTGAGTAATTCCTCGTATTAATAAATTGTAACATCCTCCACCAACAGGTTGGATGACTTACCGAGCACAGAAGGATCGCCAGATGACATCCCAGTAGAATTCAGGTATATAAAGCGTGCGTCATTCAACTCTCTATTCAGTTGATCAACAAGTGATACAAGTCCTGCGTTAAAAGGGAGGACTGCGTTGTTTATATTGGTCACACAAGAGACATTGTTGCGGCATAGAGTAGAAAATGAGTATGGAATGCTGCCTATTGGTCGAAGTCCAGGCAAGGCAATTTTCCTGGCTCCTAGGTGGTACAGAAGCTGAAGAAAAATAGAAACAAAAGACATAAATTCACAAAAAAGATAAATTAAAATATATATGGAATATAATGCATAAATTAAGGTACAAATACAATTATTATATCTTGAACATAATAAAATTTCTTCAGAACCGAACTAGAAAGCGTGCGAAACGGATAGCAATACCAACCTTTATTTGCTGACTATACTGGTCAATTAAAACCTTGGCATATTGATCAGGGGTGTATAATCGGCTTGTTGTATAATTGCTAGGCATGAAGTAGTTGTTTAAGTAGTCATTACTGCCCAAGCTGACATAATATAAGCACTTATTAAGGTAATTTTCTGCTGCCTGCTTAGTCCCTAGTAATTGAGTCAAGCGACTGAGTGTAGCAGCATGATTTTGCAATTGCTCATTTAGGCTGATTCTATCACCCTGGAACATGTCAACGGAAATAGGAAAACAAAAAACAAATATAGAAGTTAAATCATAGGACGTTGTAAAAATACTCACAGGCAAAAAATGACTACAACGTAAATTATTTGGTACCAGTTGCCTTCCACTCTCATCACGAATCCCTGATGCCCCAGATGCATAGTTAACACCAACCAATATGTCTCTGCCTCTAGCAGTTGCAAATGGTGGAATAAATTGGTTAAAGCCCAGAAGTTCACCTGCAAATGCCCAAATGTAATGTCTATTCACCATCTGAACCGTATCCGTATGTGCAAATAAATTGTTCTGCTATGATCACGGTTAACGGGATTTTGACATATAAATTCTATGTTGAAAGAGATAGACACAAGAAAAGAGAGGAAAAAAAAAAAAAAAACTAAGAAATAATTTTTTATGAAGAAGAAAGACATTATTATCATTTTGAACATCTATATGATTTTTTCTCTTCTCTCATCTACTGTAATTTTTTACTTGAAACGTTGCCGTTCCTAGCTAGTTCACTTTCTTGGCCTCTTTTTCAGCATTTCTTGAGGTGGTTTGGGCATTAGCGCTGCGTATGGGAGTCTTTGATCAGTTATTTTGCTAGTAATTCAAAGGTAAATTCCAATGTCTAATGCCACGCTAGATTTAAAAACTGTATTTTGTTTCAATTATAATTTTTAAAGTATTTAATTAATCAATAAATACTATAATTTTACATCAATCCTACTGAAAATTCTCTTAAAACTTTAATTAATAAAAAAACTATAATATAGTTATATTTTTTAAAAAATTATATTTTTAAATCATAACTATAAAAACAACAAACACACGTGAAATTTGCAACTATTACTCTTAAGACAGGTGTAGTGTGGGATCACAACTCATTTAATATATTTTTTCATAAATACTTGGCATTAATTTTGAATTCAATTTCCCGGCGACCCACACCTTGTGCACGGACCATGCTTAATATCTCTATAGACATTATATTGACCGAAAGAAATAAATTATGTAACTGAATGCTGAAATTAACCCCTCGATAACATCATCAAATGAGATTTGCAAGCAATCTTCGAACGAGATCATAATAATAATAATAATAATAATAATAATATACAATTCGAATGAAGGAGATGATTAAGATGATTAATTCTAAATTAATAAAATATAAAAGAATAAAATTGAAAGTAAAACTTTAATGAATAAAAAGAAAGCATGGAAAGAAAGCAGTAGAAGATGGAACTTAAAAAAAAAAAAAAAACCTATTTAAATGAAATGGAGGCTATATCTCAATAGGTGATTTTTTCGGTAGTGATCAATATTGGCGGCTGATTTGGTGACCTCTACACGTATTTCGGAGTCCTTAACTTTATATTGGCCGTAATTCAAAAGGCTGAAGTCACCGTTTTATCTTAAATTGGAAGAATTACCTAATTTCTGGCGCTTGAGAGGTCCTTCAGTACTTTCTTTATAATTTTTTGTTTTGTTTTTTTTTTTATTTTATCCATGTATTTTTTTTTTTTTTTATAATCTAATTCTATTGAGATATAGTTTTAAATTTTATACAAAGACAAAATTAAAAAAAAAATCATAAAGTAAAATACAAAAAAAAAAAAACACATGATGGATCATAGTTTTTATAATTTTTATTTTCATCTAAAAATTCATTTTATTTATATTTAAGTTTATTAGTTTGAGATATAAGAGAGAAAACAACCAGAAAACAATGAAAAATAATAAAAGTTAACGGTTGGCCAAATTATAGCCATTTAAAAAGTCTTTCTTAATGTTAATAGGTTAATAGGTAATTTTTACTTTAATTTAATTTTGTGCTTTAAACTGATTTTCAAATGTTTTGAGTTGAGAGATTGATTTGTTAACATAATATGAATGTTTAATTTTGTTAGGGACTGAATTGAAAAAAATTAAGAAAAAAATGGAAATTAACCAAGCATAAGAAATTGAAAAACTAGGAACCAAGGAGCAAAATGCGCCGAAATGGAGAGACTATAATGAAGTTTGGCACAATTAAATCAAAGAAAAGAAGAAACCCTAACCAAGACTCAAAACAACATCATTTCAAATTAAATGAAAAAGTGCATTTTGAGTGAAAAGGGAAGAGCAACAGTTGGAGTTTCAAAATAAACGTCGTCGTTTTGTTCATGGCATTTGCAGATTTTTGGGCAGGAAAGAGGCAAAATCAGTGAGGTCTCATGCAACTTTAGGGCTTAGTTTCGGTCCTGATTAAGTCTCTTTATGGTGCAGAAACAATGGAAATGTGTCTTCTAACATATCAGCTACAATCTTGGTGCACGAAATCAGAGTTTAATTTCCAGAATCAGCTAAATCAGCCTCCCTCCAAGACTAACTATCGTTCTTTCCATTTGGATGTGAGATTTAGATTGCAAAATCTAACCCTATCTCGATGAATCAAGTAAAGAGCATGCTTTTTAATATGTTGGATAGCTGCAATGATACAAGAAATCAGGCTTTAACTCTTAGAATCCGCATTTGATTTTGTGTCAAACATGCTCACTCAATTAACCTCCTCCCAATACCAGCAGCCATCCTTTCGATTTTGATGAAAGATTTAGCTTTCAAAATTTGGTCCTATCTCCATGAATCAAGCAAAAATCATGTTTTATGATATATTGGATACAATCACGATACAAGAGATCATGTTTTAACTCTCCGAATCCAAAAACAAAAATAATACGGTAATAAATGAATGAATAAAAAGTATTTGAGAACTGAGTTAAGAGAATACAAATTTGAAGTTTGAGGATTGAATTATAATTTAGGGGTCACTTTGGTTAAAAAAATGAAAGAATTGGAAGTTTGGTGATTTAATTGAACTCGGAATTGTTTAATTAATGAAATCAGGGACCCAATTGTTAAATGTTAGAAGTTTAGGGGCCAAATTAAAAATAGTCATTTCGTGTGAAATCAGTGTCGTTTTCAACGCACACTGTTTATCATCTCCTCATACTGAAGACTGGATCAATAGGAGACATAGCCAGCAGATCATAGACCACGATGCCTATGATCCCTCACGAAACGTGCCTCATTTCTGGAGGCATGAACACACGACCTTCCTGGCTTTATAAAAGCTAGAGAAAGGCCTCACAGGGAAAAAGACAGGCTAAAAAACACACAGAGAGAAAGACAGAAATGAAAAAAAACACTGGAACAACACAGGAGCCGAGAACGAAGGCAAAATAAGAGAGGGGGAGAGAGCCAGACGCAGAGAGATAGAGTGATAAACCAGAGAACCAAGAACGAACGAACGAAAAAACAAGAAAACTGTAAACCCCCGGTTATAATTTTTCTGGGTATTTAAAAGATGAGAAATTTAACCAATAGTAAAATTGGTTAAATTAAATTAAAGAAACCTAAATCAAGATAAAAATAGTGAAATTAATGAAATGAAAAGTGAATATAGTACTAAATCATTTTAAAGAAAAACATTTGTGAGGACAAAATTAATACGTAAGATCAAGAGAGGTCAATATTCAAATAACAAAAGGTTGGGAGTTTATGTACAAATGATAAAAAAAAAAAGGGGTGGGGATAAATGTGCAATTAACAAGATGTTAGAACTATAAATATCATTCTATTTTCTCTCTTGGAGGGACTAGCAAGAGTAAGAGAGGGTTTAGAGAGGGACTGGAGAGAAGATATATTGATGGCAGATCAACCGACAGCTATAACTTCACCTTCCACCGTTGGATCAGCACGATATTCAGATATGTTGTTCTTATCCATGTCCTGTACATTGTCACCGTAGGGATTTTCTATATCAGTCCTCGTTTGAGAGATATCGAGGGAGGAAAATATCTGGGAAAATACACTTCTGGACAGTCTTCTTTGCTATCTGTTTTCTCCTTCAGCCACCGTTGGATTAGGCTATAACTTGGATATGTTGTTCTTCCTGATTCTGTCTAGATTCGGAAGGGTAGAGATTTGAAACAAAAATTCGGTATGGAAGTTGTGTATCTCGCACAGTAGGTCTGCAAGTTTGAGGTCAGTTTGGTTAAACCCATATTTCTGGAAATTTCACCATTTGATGAAGTTAATATTCGGATATGTTATACTCATAATAATGCATTATAACTTGACAGTATGGATTGTTTGGAATATTATTCGTTTGTTATTTATGGTTGATTGAAATTGTTGTCAAGGATTGTGTTTAGAAGAATATTGTTCGGAAAGTTTGTAAAATCGATAAGAATGTTTTATTTTGACGTTAAGAGGGAAGATTGAAATAAATAAGAAAAATTGGCTCTTATAAAGATATTTTTTGACACTCTTAAACGATATGTGATATGGCCAGGGGTTGAGATAAAAGAGAAAAAGTTAAATTGTGGATGTTGTGTGTAAATGAAAAGGTTGATGAATCTGGACAGATTCATCTCCTGACTTTTGGAGAGAATTCGAGTAGGAGGATGAGAGAATTATGATCAAGTTTCTTCATAGTAATTGTAGTTTTGGATGTTAGCTAACAAATAAAATTAGACTTGCTCAATATGGAGCTGTAGAACCCCAGCTATGGGTCATCAACCGAGATTGGGTCCTGACAGACCCTGTAGGGTAGTGTTTGTTGATGAGCAATTTTGACTATCTCAAAGGGAGAACTGGGTTCTCCTTCCTTCAGAGAACTTGTAGCCTCGTGTATTAGCTTTCCAACGATACTAATCCCGCTTGAAACAGAGTTCAATAACTCTAGATATAGTTAAAAATGTGATGAGTGTTCAGACAGTAACAGTTCAAATGTCTAGACAAATTAATTCTTTTTTTCCTAATTAAGTCCAATATTATCAACTATATATATTATACTCAAGCACGTATAATTTTAGGTAAGTAAAATCAATTGATCCTACTAAAAAAAGTAAAATTAAAAAGTCCAAAAGAAAAAAAAAATTGGTTAAAATTTAATTTGGTCCCTCTAGCAGTTGCAAATGGTGGAATAAATTGGTTAAAGCCCAGAAGTTCACCTGCAAATGCCCAAATGTAATGTCTATTCACCATCTGAACCGTATCCGTATGTGCAAATAAATTGTTCTGCTATGATCACGGTTAAGGGGATTTTGACATATAAATTCTATGGTGAAAGAGATAGACACAAGAAAAGAGAGAAACAAAAAAAAAAAAAAACTAAGAAATAATTTTTTATGAAGAAGAAAGACATTATTATCATTTTGAACATCCATATGATTTTTTCTCTTCTCTCATGTACTGTAATTATTACTGTAGCATTATAAAGTTTTTCTATGCAGGTTGTTCTATCAATTCACAACTTTTGACTAAATACCTGAACTATACTTCAGGAGAGATGATGTAATTTATTCTTAAACAATATATAATATATGATGAAACTTTATGTGGAAATAATTTCATATCCATGTTATTGTGATATTAATTACGCTATACTACGTGATAAACAAGACTTAAACTGATATAATTTGGTATATATGAGACAAATTATTTTGCATTTCGAAACTAATGTGAAAGTGATAACGTGCAAGGAGACGAGAAGGGAGCACCAATGATATCCACTACGGTTCGGCCATTAGTAAACCTTCCGGTGGTTCCATTTGGGAAGTCAATTCCATATGGGCGGTAATTGGCCTTAGCAGCTGTGACAAGGTTGTTGTTGTTGCCACTATCCGCCAACGAGTCTCCAAATATGAAAAAACAAGGCACCTGTGGAGCGGCATGAGCACAATTTTGCAAATTCGACACCAGCCTCGATAGGAAAAGTAGGAAGCACCATACTTTGATCTTGTCTGTCATTTCTAATCAATTTGCAGGAAATTAAGGTGGGAGCGGTTGAGAAGTATTTGAAGCAATGGAGTTTGAAAACTGCGAGGAGAACAAAGGAATCAATGGTAACACAGCCTGATGAAAACGTTGGGATTATATAGGGTTGGAAGAGGAGTGCAATGCTACAGACATGGTAGCAGTAAATTATTTATATTATTATTATTATTATTATAGTTCACTTTGAATATTTACTTTTAGGTTATTTATATTATTATTTATATGTTTTGAATATTTGCTTTTGCTCATATTTTTTAAAAAATAGCTTTCTTAATTATCTTTTCTTTATTTGGCTATGACGAATGATTTAAACTACTTTTATGAGATTTTGAAATCAATTATTACTTTTAAATAAAATTTCAGACATTTCTATTCTTATTATTTCTAGAAATTATCTAGTTTCGACCATACATTGCATCAATAATGAAAACTAAAAAGTTTTATAGTTTAGCATTTATTCAAAATAGACATTTTTACTTCCTAAGGTAAATTTATTTTATTTCCAGAAAATTAAATGGAAAAATAACGATTTTTTAAATGAACTATATCAGATAGATGATAACATAAATTGTATGTATTAAAAAAATGACAAAAAAAAATTGGTATGATTTTTTATATTTCCCTTTTAAATTAAATACTTGGGATACAATATTTGAGTTTATTCATCATCGTTTATATTTTTAGTTCATGTATACGGATACAAATTTATCATATACTTGGAATAATATATAAAACACCTTACTCAATTATTATAAAAAACACCTTGATTATTATAAAGCATATTAGATTTTTTTTAAATCCAATTATAGGTGTATACGGACCATTTCTAGATTTAAAAAGAATGTTTGGTCCATTTTGCAACGTGATAAAATATAATTGAAACTGTATTTTATCTCAATTATATAATTTTTAATGTATTTAATTAATTAATAAATACTATAATTTTATATGGATTCTACTGAAAATCCTCTTAGAACTTTGATTAACAAAAAAACTATAATATAGTTATATTTTTAAAAAACTTATATTTTCAAACCATAATTATAAAAACAACTAACACACATGAAATTTGCAACTATTACTCTTGAGGCTACACCAAGGCAGGTGTAGCGTGGGATCAACTCATTTAATATATTTTTTCATATATACTTGGCATTAATTTAGAATTCAATTTCCCGGCGACCCACTAATTTTGAATTCAATTTCCCGGCGACCCCCACCTTGTGCACGGACCATGCTTAATATCTCTATAGACATTATATTGACCGAAAGAAATAAATTATGTAACTGAATGCTGAAATTAACCCCTCGATAACATCATCAAATGAGATTTGCAAGCAATCTTCGAACGAGATCATAATAATAATAATAATAATAATAATAATATACAATTCGAATGAAGGAGATGATTAAGATGATTAATTCTAAATTAATAAAATATAAAAGAATAAAATTGAAAGTAAAACTTTAATGAAAAAAAAGAAAGCATGGAAAGAAAGCAGTAGAAGATGGAACTCAAAAAAAAAAAAGTATTTATATGAAATGGAGGCTACATCTCAATAGGTGATTTTTTCGGTTAGTGATCAATATTGGCGGCTGATTTGGTGGCCTCTACACGTATTTCGGACTCCTTAATTTCATATCGGCCGTAATTCAAAAGGCTGAAGTCACCGTTTTGTCTTAAATTGGGAAGACTAGACAACTAACCCTTAAAAATTGAAAGAATTACCTAATTTCTGGCGCCGGAGAGGTGCTTCAGTACTTTTTTTATAATTTTTTGTTTTGTTTTGTTTTTATTTTTTTTATCCATGTATTTTTTTTTATAGTCTAATTCTATTGAGATATAGTTTTAAATTATATACAAAAACAAAATTAGAAAGAGGATCATAATGTAAAATACAAAAAAAAAAACACATGATGGATCATAGTTTTTATAATTTTTATTTTAATTCTAAAAGTTCATTTTACTTATTTTTAAGTTTATTAATTTGAGATATAAAAAAGAAAACAACAAGAAAATAATGAAAAAAAATAAAAGTTGATGGTTGGCCAAATTATAACCATTAAAAAAGTATTTCTTAATATTAATAGGTTTTATTTGATGAAAGGAGTTTTATTGAGATGTTTTTTTTTCTTTATTTTTTATGAAAAAATAGATCAGGGTTAATAGGTAATTTTTACTCCAATTTAATTTTGTGTTTTAAACTAATTTTAAAATGTTTTTAGTTGGGAGATTGATTTGTTAACATAATATGAATGTTTATTAAATATTTTAAATTGTATTTTTCTTTCTTCATGTAGATGTTATCGATAAGAGAATTACTATCATTAATTATTATTTGAAGTTCCCATTTTATTGCCGGATGATCTATTAAATTTTATTCTATATATATATTATTGCATTATTTTCAAGCTATATCACATAAATTGGTAAATATAAGTTAATTCAGCAGGATGTTTACGATTTTACTTCTCCTTCTATCACTAATAAGATATCTTCAATAGGTGAAAACAGTGAGAGCATTTATAGATATGGGAACCAAAAGCTTCGCCAGCCAATATTTGGCCTTTCTTTAAAAAAATTATGCATGCAACTTAGTCTGCACAATTTAAGGAGAATCTTCTATACCTATTCATAGATGTGAGAATTGATGGGGTTTTGTTGTTGTTGTAACCCATTTTTGGGTCCCCACAAAATATATATAAAAATATATAGCCAAAGGAGGTTAGAAAAATAACAGGAGGCAGAAGCGCTCAGAAAATGGTCGGAAAATTGGTCAATGAGGTTAAAAATACAAAGATTGGATTTTTGACAGTATATTCGAGGAGAGCCCTGTTGAGGAAAATTTGAAATTTGAGGAGAAAAGCCCAAATTTGGATGTTTATGGACTTAATTGGTTTTTTAAATGAATTTATAGGGAATTTGATTGAAAGAAAAATTGATTTTTAAGTCAATTTGGGCTTTAATTAGAAGAAATTTAAGTTCTGGGGCCAAAATATATTTTTTAGGAATTTATTAGGTCAAATCAGGGGCCTAATTGCATAAATATTGAAGTTTAAGGGCCAATTGGAGACTTAATTGAGAAAATCCGAAACCAGGGACCAAATTGGAAGAGGCGCGTAAATGGAGGGGCTGCAATTAATTGATTCAAGGGCTTAATTGAAGAAATTGGAAGTTTATTGATCAATTAAGGGCTCAATTGCATAAATCAGAGGCCAAGGACTAAAGTGAAAAACGCGGCCAACAAGAGGGGCGGAGACCGAAATTGGCAGGGATGCAATTGAAGGAAAAAAAGATAATTGAGGGCTGCCTTGCAAATTGACGCGTTTTGGCGTCTTGCAGGACTTAAATGGAACGGCGCGTTTTTTTTAAAACGACGCCGTTTCATGTAAAAAAAAGAAAAAAAAAGAAAACGGAATGGTGTCGTTTTGAACGACACTGTTCCTCTTTCTTCCTCCCCTGGACATGCAGCACGGGAGGAAAGAAAAATGGTTTCCTTTGGTTTTTTTTTTTTTTTAAACGCATTTCCTCTCTCTCTAGACCACACGCCTCACCAACCCGAAGCCCCACGCCCTGGACCACCGACCAAAGCCATTGGCCGACCGGCCATTCACCCTGCCGAAAGCAAGGGAGCGGCGCATTGCTGTCGCGGGTGGTGGCCGACCAGCCGCCGCGAAACCCGCTCCCCAAGCGCACTAATGAAGGGCCCAGCGCCTTTTCACTCCTATAAATATAGAACAAAAAAACTGAAACAGGGAGGAAAAAGAAGGAGGGAGACCCGAAAGAAGAGAGAACCGAGAGGAGAGAAAACAAAAAAAAAAACAGAGAAAAAAAAAACAGACCGGGAGAAGAGAGGGAAGGGAAGAAAAAAGAAAAGAAGACCAAAACATAGGAAGAGGAAGGAAGAGTTGAAAACTTGAGGAAAACCAAACCGGGAGGGTCACGGGAAAACATTGAAAAAACAGAGCACCGCCGCTGCTGCTTGGAGCCGCCGTCCGTGAGCCAAGACGCCGCCACCAGCCTCCGCCACAGCACCGCCAGAAACGCAGCAAGCCACCGCCTCCGCGCCAGGTAACTCTTCTTCCCCCTCATTCTCGCGTTTATTTTTTTCTTTTCCTTCTCTGCATGCAGAACGAATAGCGTTCTGCATGCAGGGGTGGGGGGAAAATAATTCCCCCCGCCCGTTTTGGCTTGGGCCAGGCGGATCCTGGCCCAGACATGTCTTCTGGGCCGGGTCTGGCCCAGAAGAGGATAATAGTATTTGGGCCGAAATCAGCCCAATCCATTTTTGGGCCGAAATCGGCCCAACACTTTTGGGCTGAGTCCCGCCCAGTTGGTTGGGCCGGACCAGCCCAACCCATTTAATATTATATATTATATATTATATTGTTTTGTATTATTTATATATGTATGCATGTTTTAAAACCAAAAAATCAAAAAAGTTCTTCAAAAATCATTTCAAAAATATGCGATTTTGTTGTAATTTTATTACTGTATTTTGATCAATATCGGTTTGTATTTTTATATTGTAAATCCGGTATTAAAATACCCGGTTTTCGTCAAAACATCAAAAAATATATAATTACAAAAAAAAATGTTTTGTTTTCATGCATACGGCCTAGTCTCTCCAATATATATATATATATAAATATTATAGCATCATATTTTCACACAACAAAGGAAATTTCAAAAAAAACAATATATGTATTAGCATGCATTTTGGCTTTAATAACCAGTTTATTCAAGCCATGAGAACTAGGCCAATATTTCAAAAATTCTAAAAAATCTTTTTGTCCTCTTTTAGTATATGGGATTACGAATTTATACGTAAAACGTATTCCTGATGTTAAAAATATGATTTTTACATAGACGTTAGAATGGTTAGGTTTTACCCGATAAGATAAAGACCTCCTTATTGAGGAGGACTTTTCTTGAACCATAGACGGACTAACAACCAGAAATACAATAACACCTTGCTTTTTTATCAGACAATCAAACAATGCAGCTTACCTTAGGTAAGGCGTATTTGGGGTGCTAATACCTTCCCTTTACGCAACCAGTCCCCGTACCCGATCTCTGAGACCAGTTAGGGTTCCTAGTGACCAAAATACTAGGTGGCGACTCCCACACCATCTCTCACTGCTAAGAGACAAAGAATTCCTTGTCTCCCCATATTTACCAGATATATATCCCATCACACATATTGAGGGTGGACGATCGCCGCGACGTCGCTCACGTGCGACAGTTGTAACTCAATTGTTTACCATAATTTTTGTATATGTATTTAAAATAAAATAAAAAAGTCTAAAAAATATATTTTTTTCAATAAATTTATCTATTTTGTTATTTTTATTTAATTTTTGTGTGTAAGAAATATTAAAAACGTAAAAAAAATATATAAATCGATGTAGTTGGGGTTGCAATTGGACCAATATTTAAATATCACGAGCAAAAATGAGGTTAAAAATTTTTAAGTCATAATTAAGGTCTGAATCAAAGAGAAATGGGTTTAAATTGGTTTAATTTGGCTAAAATTAAAAGCAATTTAGGTTCAAGGATGAGTTTGGAATAAGTAGCCAAGTTATAAAATCAATTGAGGGCTTGATTGAAAGAGAGAAATTTGAAATTTGAAGTCAATTTGGCTTAAAAATAAAGAATTGGAGGAATAAGGATCAGATTGAGTAAAGCAGAGAATTTAGAGGGTGAATTTTATTTTTGTTAGGGACTGAATTGAAAAAAAATAAGAAAAAAGATGGAAATTAACCAAGCATAAGAAATTGAAAAACTAGGAACCAAGGAGCAAAATGCGCCGAAATGGAGAGACTATAATGAAGTTTGGCACAATTAAATCAAAGAAAAGAAGAAACCCTAACCAAGACTCAAAACAACGTCATTTCAAATTAAATGAAACAGTGCATTTTGAGTGAAAAGGGAAGAGCAACAGTTGGAGTTTCAAAATAAACGGCGCCGTTTTGTTCATGGCATTTGCAGATTTTTGGGCAGGAAAGAGGCAAAATCAGTGAGGTCTCATGCAACTTTAGGGCTTAGTTTCGGTCCTGATTAAGTCTCTTTATGGTGCAGAAACGATGGAAATGTGTCTTCTAACATATCAGCTACAATCTTGGTGCACGAAATCAGAGTTTAATTTCCAGAATCAGCTAAATCAACCTCCCTCCATGACTAACTATCGTTCTTTCCATTTGGATGTGAGATTTAGATTGCAAAATCTAACCCTATCTCGATGAATCAAGTAAAGAGCACGTTTTTTAATATGTTGGCTAGCTGCAATGACACAAGTAATCAGGCTTTAACTCTTAGAATTCGCATTAGATTTCGTATCAAACATGCTCACTTAATTAACCTCCTCCCAATACCAGCAGCCATCCTTTTTTATTTTGATGAAAGATTTAGCTTTCAAAATTTGATCCTCTCTCCATTAATCAAGCAAAAATCATGTTTTATGATATATTGGATACAATCACGATACAAGAGATCATGTTTTAACTCTCCGAATCCAAAAACAAAAATAATACGGTAAAAAATGAATGAATAAAAAATATTTGAGAACTGAGTTAAGAGAATACAAATTTGAAGTTTGAGGATTGAATTATAATTTAGGGGTCACTTTGGTTAAAAAAATGAAAGAATTGGAAGTTTGGTGATTTAATTGAACTTGGAATTGTTTAATTAATGAAATCAGGGACCCAATTGTTAAATGTTAGAAGTTTAGGGGCCAAATTAAAAATAGTCATTTCGTGTGAAATCGGTGTCGTTTTCAACGCACACTGTTTATCATCTCCTCATACTGAAGACTGGATCAATAGGAGACATAGCCAGCAGATCATGGACCACGATGCCTATGATCCCTCACGGAACGTGCCTCATTTCTGGAGGCATGAACACACGACCTTCCTGGCTTTATAAAAGCTAGAGAAAGGCCTCACAGGGAAAAAGACAGGCTAAAAAACACACAGAGAGAAAGACAGAAATGAAAAAAAACACTGGAACAACACAGGAGCCGAGAACGAAGGCAAAATAAGAGAGGGGGAGAGAGCCAGACGCAGAGAGATAGAGTGATAAACCAGAGAACCAAGAACGAACGAACAAAAAAACAAGAAAACTGTAAACCCCCGGTTATAATTTTTCTGGGTATTTAAAAGATGAGAAATTTAACCAATAGTAAAATTGGTTAAATTAAATTAAAGAAACCTAAATCAAGATAAAAATAGTGAAATTAATGAAATGAAAAGTGAATATAGTACTAAATCATTTTAAAGAAAAACATTTGTGAGGACAAAATTAATACGTAAGATCAAGAGAGGTCAATATTCAAATAACAAAAGGTTGGGAGTTTATGTACAAATGATAAAAAAGGGGTGGGGATAAATGTGCAATTAACAAGATGTTAGAACTATTAATATCATTCTATTTTCTCTCTTGGAGGGACTAGCAAGAGTAAGAGAGGGTTTAGAGAGGGACTGGAGAGAAGATATATTGATGGCAGATCAACCGACAGCTATAACTTCACCTTCCACCGTTGGATCAGCACGATATTCAGATATGTTGTTCTTATCCATGTCCTGTACATTTTCACCGTAGGGATTTTCTATATCAGTCCTCGTTTGAGATATATCGAGGGAGGAAAATATCTAGGAAAATACACTTCTGGACAGTCTTCTTTGCTATCTGTTTTCTCCTTCAGCCACCGTTGGATTAGGCTATAACTTGGATATATTGTTCTTCCTGATTCTGTCTAGATTCGGAAGGGTAGAGATTTGAAACAAAAATTCGGTATAGAAGTTGTGTATCTCGCACAGTAGGTCTGCAAGTTTGAGGTCAGTTTGGTTAAACCCATATTTCTGGAAATTTCACCATTTGATGAAGTTAATATTCGGATATGTTATACTCATAATAATGCATTATAACTTGACAGTATGGATTGTTTGGAATATTATTCGTTTGTTATTTATGGTTGATTGAAATTGTTGTCAAGGATTGTGTTTAGAAGAATATTGTTCGGAAAGTTTGTAAAATCGATAAGAATGTTTTATTTTGACGTTAAGAGGGAAAATTGAAATAAATAAGAAAAATTGGCTCTTATAAAGATATTTTTTGACACTCTTAAACGATATGTGATATGGCTAGGGGTTGAGATAAAAGAGAAAAAGTTAAATTGTGGATGTTGTGTGTAAATGAAAAGGTTGATGAATCTGGACAGATTCATCTCCTGACTTTTGGAGAGAATTCGAGTAGGAGGATGAGAGAATTATGATCAAGTTTCTTCATAGTAATTGTAGTTTTGGATGTTAGCTAACAAATAAAATTAGACTTGCTCAATATGGAGCTGTAGAACCCCAGCTATGGGTCATCAACCGAGATTGGGTCCTGACAGACCCTGTAGGGTAGTGTTTGTTGATGAGCAATTTTGACTATCTCAAAGGGAGAACTGGGTTCTCCTTCCTTCAGAGAACTTGTAGCCTCGTGTATTAGCTTTCCAACGATACTAATCCCGCTTGAAACAGAGTTCAATAACTCTAGATATAGTTAAAAATGTGATGAGTGTTCAGACAGTAACAGTTCAAATGTCTAGACAAATTAATTCTTTTTTTCCTAATTAAGTCCAATATTATCAACTATATATATTATACTCAAGCACGTATAATTTTAGGTAAGTAAAATCAATTGATCCTACTAAAAAAAGTAAAATTAAAAAGTCCAAAAGAAAAAAAAAATTTGGTTAAAATTTAATTTGGTCCCTCTAAAGTCATCAATATTTGCTTCTATACCTTAAAATCTCTCAATGCTACCGTTGTGGTTTTCTAAACGTTTCAATGCCACTCCCAACCATCAACTAAACTATTTTTTAAATTTGCTTTTTGAGTTTTTTAGGTTTCTAAATGCATGTGATAACATAGATGTTGATTTGAGAGGGAAAGATGAGAGAAAAATCATAAAAATAAAACAAAAATGTGATAAAATTAACCTTCTGTTAGTTTTTAATAATGAAGAGCAAAATTTAAACTAGAAGAGTAGAACTGGAAAGTTGATAATCTATATGCACGAAAAAGATAGTTTATCCAAATATTTCGTAAGAAAACGATCTTATATATCATTCTTGAGGTACAAGTACATGCATGTTACAGCATATTGTCAGACTGTTTTTTTTTTTCTTTTTCGTTTACAAGAAGTCATATTATTAGACTGCTGTTTTGCATAATTTTATCATCGTAACAAAGTGACCAAGACCACCTTATTTTTTATAAATTATTTATTATATTATTTATGGAATATTATCTTCCTTGACTTAGATCTGCATGTTAACTGATTAAATGACTGATATCGGTTGGATAAGCATCAGATGGAAGAATGGCATTGTACGATCTTCTTGCAGTGAATTGGTTCAAAGCTTCGGTAGGATGAATTGCATCCCAAAACGCATATTCAGTCCTATTTTGGCATGGGTCTTGAATGCATTGGCCATCACTACGTGCTGGACAACATCCAACGTTTGTAACCCTAAACCCTGTTATGCACAAAACAGACAATTTCCATTGCTTAGAGCCAAATATATAGTAATCATTAAAACAAGAAATTATTAGGTATACTGTGAATCGTACTCCTTGTATACTGAGTAATTCCTCGTATTAATAAATTGTAACATCCTCCACCAACAGGTTGGATGACTTACCGAGCACAGAAGGATCGCCAGATGACATCCCAGTAGAATTCAGGTATATAAAGCGTGCGTCATTCAACTCTCTATTCAGTTGATCAACAAGTGATACAAGTTGTCGCACGTCAAAAAATCCGCGCTGCGTCGGCTGGCGATTTTTTCGTTTATCTTTGATTTGATTGGTTCGTTGGGAGTCGCCACCTAGTAATTTATTGAAGGCTACTAGGAAACCCGGGTACAGGTCTTATCAGAGATTCGCGGGTAAGGAACTGGTTGTGGTTAGGGAAGGTATTAGCACCCCTAACGCACCCTACCTGAGGTAAGCTGCTTCGTGTCTTTGATGTGCTAAAGAAGTTTTAAAAATTCTGTTCTTTCATCGAATTTAGAAATACGACTTACATGTAAGTTCATAATTCTTTATCCGTGAGCAAAATCAAAATATTAAATTCTTCTTTAATCTTTGAAATTTTATCCTAAATAAAAAAAAACATCCATAACAAAAAAATACAAACTCACACATACACCTTCACTGTATTTTTTCTTTTCTCTTTCTTTTCTTTTTTGCTTCCATGTTTACAAAATACAAATTCCAAAAACTTAAAACTAAACAAATATTACATTAAACAAAAATTACATTAAACAATTCTAAAATTACAAAACAGCCCCTAAAACATCCAAAGCAGTGCTGGGACCAGTTCTGTGAAGCCAAAGGACAGCAGGAACAGTGGAGGCGCGTCTCCTCCACGCGCCACCGTCACTGGCGGCGCGTGGGTTCACGCGCCGCCGCAAAAAACCCAGCAACAGGGGGGTCTGGATCGACTTCTTCCCCTCTTCTTTTCCTCGCCGGCGGTGAAGATCAACGTCACCTGCAACCAAAAGAAAACGCACAAGCAGTCTGTTTTAGTTATTTTTTTAGATCTGTTTCCCTCTGCTTTCCATCCTTGTCTGCTTCACTTTCTTCTTTCTCAGGTCTGTTCTTGGGGCTTCGTCGTCTTCTCCTCTGCTTCAGGTACTTGGGCGGCGGCTGGTGGAGATCTGGATCGGTCTGTGATGGCTGCGGGTCGTCGCTGCTGGAGGTGGCCGGTCTGTGGACACTGCTGAAGGTGCTTGCTGGAGGTGGGGTGGGCCGTTGCTGCTAGAAGAAGGAGAAGCCGAAGGGCAACAGTTGAGGGACAGCCAGCTTTGGCTTGCTTTGGGGCTGAGGAAAAGGGAAAAGCTTCGGTTGTTTTCTTCTTCTAAGGGAGCGGCGGCCTGGGAGCAGAAGGGGAACAACTCTGGTTTCGGCCCGGCGTGTGGCTGAGCTGGGGCTGTTGGCTTAGTTTTCTGGTGAAGGGAGAGAAGACCCGTGGAAGGGTGGGGGGCGGCTAGGTCTCTGGTTGGCTTCGGTGGAGAAGAAAATGGGGATAATAGGGAAGACTGAAAATGGCAGGGAAAGGGACGTGTGGCTTCAGTTTTTTTAGGAGAAAGGGCCGCTGCCTTGGTTGAGGGGAATGCTCTGTGTTCAGGCGGCTTAAAAGGGATAAAGGGGAGTCTGAAATGGCACAGCGTTTCAACAAAAAATGAGAGGGGGTGGGCTGCTGTTTTGGAGTAGAGGCCGGTGTGCAAGGAAGAAAAATCCCAGCGGGCAGTGGCTGAGAGTTTTGCGCTCGGCAGCTCCCAGCAGAAGACAATCAAAATGGAGGGGCTGGTTTGGTTCCTTTTTGTGGCCAGGAGAGGGGGCTGCCCTGGTTTGGTTTTGCAAGAGAAGGGCTGCTGCTTGTGCCCGCTGCTGCTGGTTGAGGGAGAAGAGAAAAAAAGTCCTCTGGAGGGGTCGGCTGGGGAAGAAACCAGAAGAGAATCAGCTCCCGTTTTTCCCCCCCTGTCCCATACGTCAGGTCTGCCTATATGAAGGAAAAGGGAGCAGCGGGGAAGGAAGAGGGACCGGGGACCATCAGTCCTCTTGCCAGCTGCTGTGGGGTTCCTGTCTAGGCTCCTCCCCTGATTTTCAGCCGAAAAAGAGGGATCAAAAAATGGTGTTGGACCCGGGGAGCGGCTCTTCGGCGCTGTGGGCGCAGGGGAGCAGAAAAGATATTAAGTCCCCCCCCCCCTCTTTAATTGTAAAATTGCCCCCTCTTGGAAATTCAGTGTAAACTAGTCCCTCAACTTTTCCTTTCCTTCTCTTTTCCTCTTTTTTTTTTTGTAAATTTTGATTTTTCTTATTTTTTGTATTTTTGAAAGCGAGCAATATCAACGTCAACTCAACAAGAAAAATCAGTAGTCGTAAAATTTACGCGTTAAAAGTTGAACGCGTTCCAAATACCTTTGAAAATTTAAATTCTTTTGAGATGACGTTGAAAATGCTAAAAACGATGCAAATATATCAAAAATGTATTTTTTTGGATTTTCATTGTTTTTTTGCTATTTTTGTTTTTTTCTGAAAATTTATCAAAACATGGGTCAAAAATTGGGTAGCAACAGATGCCCCCTCTTTACAATGCTTACGAAGCAAAACTCCTCAATGTTTTGCATAGTAAGCTTTGTAAAGAAAAACTCTAAATGTTTCTTTCTTTTTTCTTTTTTTTTCCTCTTCTTTCTTTCTTTCTTTCTTTCGTTAACTTGAGATCCCATCTGGCGATCTCCTTTTTCAAAACCAAAGAATGTGTGTAGCTCGGTCAACCTGAAATCTCATCTGGCGATTCCCTTTAACCAAAGCTACATGAGATCCCATCTGGCGACCTCCTTAAACCAAAACAAAGAGTAAGTGTGTAACTCGGTCAACCTGAAATCCCATCTGGCGATTTCTTTTAACCAAAGCTACATGAGATCCCATCTGGCGACCTCATTAAATCAAGACTAAAAAATGTGTAAAAAGTGGTCTCATTGTAATGGGTGACCTACCCAGGTGGAAAGAATGTGAAAAACAGTCTCATTATGATGGGTGACCTACCCAAATGGAAAGAAGGGAAGAGTGGTCTCATTCTTATGGGTGACCTACCCAGGGGAAGAATGGCCTCATTATAATGGGTGACCTACCCAAGTAAAAAAAGATGGAGAATGGTCTCATTCTAATGGGTGACCTACCCAGAAAAAATGGTCTCATTGTGATGGGTGACCTACCCAAGTGGAAAAGGAGAAGAGTGGTCTCATTCTTATGGGTGACCTACCCAGGGGGAAGAATGGCCTCATTATAATGGGTGACCTACCCAAGTAAAAAAAAAATGGAGAATGGTCTCATTCTAATGGGTGACCTACCCAGAAAAAATGGTCTCATTGTGATGGGTGACCTACCCAAGTGGAAAAGGGGAAGAGTGGTCTCATTCTTATGGGTGACCTACCCAGGGGGAAGAATGGCCTCATTATAATGGGTGACCTACCCAAGTAAAAAAAAATGGAGAATGGTCTCATTCTAATGGGTGACCTACCCAGAAAAAAAATGATGGTCTCATTATGATGGGTGACCTACCCAAGTGGAAAGAATATGAAAAACGGTCTCATTATGATGGGTGACCTACCCAAATGGAAAGAATGTGAAGTGCGGTCTCATTATAATGGGTGACCTACCCAGGTGGAGGATAGAAAAGATGTGAAGTGGTCGCGTTATAATGGGTGACCTACCCAGGTGGAAGATAGAAAAAATATGAAGTGGTCGCGTTATAATGGGTGACCTACCCAGGTGGAAGATAGAAAAAATGTGAAGTGGTCGTGTTATAATGGGTGACCTACCCAGGTGGAAGATGGTGGTCTCATTGTGATGGGTGACCTACCCAGAAAAAATGATGTTGTTTTTTTTCAAAAAATGGTCTCATTGTTACGGGTGACCTACCCAAAGATAAAATGTGACTTACCTGGCAAAAAGACTTGGTTGGAGCAGTCCTGACAGGACAAGGCTGAGAAACTTGGCACCTTCTGGTTGCAGGTTGACTTGAAGACTCCTTGATGACGGGGTTAATCTCCTCTTTTCTTTGAGATTCTCCTATTGGCAGGGTTCATCTCATTCTCTTCTCGTTCTAGGATCTAAACCGATTCTGTCATCATCAGCTCAATGATTCTTTCTTTGTCCACAATCTTGCTGGACTTCATTGAGGATCTTTCTACAACAAATCACAAATATGTGCAATGCTTTGAGGTTAGATGACATGCATGCATCCTTACCTGATGTGAAATATAGGCCCCCCCCTTTGATGATCCATCGTCATAGGGTGCCTTTGTTTGCTAACCAAAGCTTTATTTGTTCTTTCGATGCATTGGCTCATGCATGTGCTAGCCATCCACTCAGCTGTAAGTGTAGTGCCCATCCTGGGCTGTCCACGACGATTACTGCTCTCGCTGTTTATCAAGCTTGACTCTGCCCCCAAGTGTGGTGTTGCTTGATTCATCATGAAGGATTTTCTCTCCTGGATTCTTCTGAGAACTATCCTCTGATTGGTTGTGTGCATCATGCCAACCCATCAAGATTGTTAATCAGTCATGAACTTGCCTCTAGTTGGAACAATACTTTTCAAGTATATGTTATTACCAGCCTTTTTGGAACTGTCAAGTCATCCAGACATGGATCTCATACCTTGCAGTAAAAAGGGCTCATCGTTGTAAGCTCAATGTTCTTCTCCATGGATTCTTCTCAGCTTGTCAAATCAGATCATGAAAGGAAATGTGTTGGCATCATCAATGATGTTCATCACCCATATTCATGCGGTGAAGTGCGCATTTGAGCTTCAGAATAGATGGTCCCACAGTCGATCTTGGTGGTATGCATCTTTCTGCCATTCATTCTAATGCAACTATGAGATAACATCTGTCATAGCCATGTTTCAAAGGGTAACCCCAAGATGAAGATAATAAAATGCCCTTCAAGTGCAGCGTTGCTCATCAATTGCTGCTGAAGTTCACTAAATCACTGACTGTCTTTGAACAACATTGCCCCCAGTAATGATCTGAATGCTTGTTCATCTGTTTATACTCAACAAGTTTTTTTTCTTTGTCATTGTCAGATGTTAAACATAACTTTGATGGACTTTGACGACTCATCATCTGATTTTTCTTTGCCCCCAGCTGATCTGAATACTGCTTGTTTTCCTTCTCAGGATCCACTGTATTGCCCCCAGGTGGTCAACTTTTCAAAGAGTTTCGAGAAGTGTTGATGTCATTTCTGTCAGGGATTTTGCAAATTCAATCGATGTTCTTCTTTGTTCGACAATCTTTCTTGTTCTGGAATCAAATCTCATATTTCAAAGGTCATGTCTATTCAAGTCTAATTGTTGAAATAAAATCAAAGAGATGTCTGTTTTTGAAAGTATTTTTTTTTGAAATTCAAGCTTCTTTGGTCAAAGACCCAACACACTATTCAATGCAGTCCTTTGATTATCTTGTATTTTGAAAACAGAAATGACCCGTTGTAAGATTAAAATGACTTTTTTTCATGGTTCTTTGTGTTAGTTTTAATCTTTAATCTTGGGTATATCTTTTGATGGTTTGCGATGAGGTGACCTTCTGTGAATTTCAAGGAAAACAAAAGGCTCAAGTCAAAACTTGAGGATTCATCAAGAAAGATTGTTTTCTTTTTTTAGCACTAATTTTATCAGCATGCATAATAATCCGTAGCTTGATTCATGAAGTCACGACCCTTATGGAAAAGCTCTTCAAGTTTTGAGATCACCATTTATCGGTTCAGATTGCTTACTTGATCAAAAAGGGCTTTTAAAAGCACGTAATGCAGGCTATGATTCATGGCTTATGAAAGAAAGGGATTTCACAAGCTCAAAAGGTGTTTGAGGGTTTCAAAGACCTAGGATCAACATCAAACTATTCATCAACTCTTTTCTATTGTTGTCTTTGTAGAGGAAATGACATATAACCTTATTAACCTTAAATATCAGAATTCTCTTAACATAGGTTATATGCAAATCCAACTTTTTCTTTGATGAATAACCAAACTCAATCATCTGATAACTTCAGGGGCTTTATCATGGATGCCAAAGGTCATGGCTTTCACATAGCATTTCTCATAGTTTTCTAACACGCCCCCAATCTAGGTCTTCTTTCTTTTAACTCACTCTCAAACGTTGAACTTTTGTTCTAAGCCTTCGCTTTCACTTTTGTCTTTTCTTATTTGCCCCCAGTGCGGGGTGTGATCCTAGTCAGGGTTTTCTTGAAAAGTATTCTATCAAGCTCAAATGGGAACCACAATATTTCAAGAAATGTGAAAGGATAACAAAGATGGCCTTTTCTCATTTCAAGCAAGGTCGGTTAAAACCGATAAATTTTGACCTCATCTAGTGTAATGATTAGAACTTGTAAGAGTCATGATTCACGAGTCCGTAACTACTGAATCCCCTACGTGTCATTATGCATATTGCTAAAACTAGCTATATGATGCGTGGTTCAGTTTCAGGAGGTATAAGTTCAAAATTGTTTGGTCACCTCATGTCATTTTCAAGCATCAAGTCATTTCCGCAATCAAAACACTTTTAATCTTCAGGATTGACTAGCTTTAATTTTGTATGTTGGAGTTTGATCAACAAAATATTTTTGTCAAAATACCCTTTGAAAGAAGCATCTCTTGATTTCAAAACAACAAAAAGACAAAGAAAATACATGTTTCGTTCAAGGATGAGATGTGACCCCAAAACAAAAATGCGGAATGACAACTCCACAATAAAATGATGGACAATTCAGCACCATTCTTGGATCAGCTTTTCTGGCCATATTTGTGTTTTGCCGAGCAACTTCAATCACTTGTTATTCTGATGATGTTCCGGTGACAAAATGATTGATGACATCATCTTTCACAAACTCGGCTTGATTCTTGAAACTCTTGCATCTGTCCAACTAAAATGGCCCAAGAACCCACCATGATATTCACATCTCGTTTGAATTATACCACGGTGGTTGCATGCAATTTATCGAAGTGGGTGCAACAAGTGTGGAATCTAACAGATGCTGGTCGACAAACTTGAGTGGCAGATGAATGTCAATATTGGCAAAGACATTTGAGCAGTTGATGTTATGGCAAGACCTGACTAGGCAAAATGACTGAGGTTTCTCAATTGAGAGTCATCTTCTGATTCAACTCTCATCACTGTTAAGGAATCCATGGTAGATCCTTCAATCTTTCCTCTCTTGATAGCTAGCTCAATTCTTTTGGAAATACACACAACTTCATGTCAATATTTCGATGTTGTTGTGGTTGTTTGTGGATTGTTGGAAACCTTCCAACAGCTAGGTAATCTTGGCAGCGCATAGAATCATGCAGCGCTATCACTGTCAATGTGTGAAATGATGCATTGTTTTTATTGGAGGAGAAACTGATGAATCTGAAACTCCTTTGTTTCCTCTTCGACCCCTCACTGACGGTGCAGCAAACAGACACCTGTAGAGGGAGCTCTGCTCTGTTGAAGTTTCAATCTTCTTTCTATTTTTCAGCCGAGGTCTGTCTCTTTTCCCCTTTTTTTTGCATTTTCAAGCTAAACCCCGATGAGAGAAAATTATAGATGATCAGAAACTACTGCATCCCTTCTTGGATTCTCCACTTGCAGACCTACAAACAGATTTCTGCAGAGAGAGCTCTGCCACGGTGAAGTTCTATATTTGCTCTTGTTTTCTAGCTCAAGTCTGGCTTTTCTGCCTACTACAGTGTTTCGATGCTGAAACTGGTGGGGTAACTTTTCACATTGTCTGGAACTACTACATCCCCTCTTGAATTCCCCACTTGCAGAGCCATAAACGGGTTTTTGTAGAGAGAACTCTGCCACGTCAAAGTTCGACGACTGCTCATGTTTTTAGACCAGGTTTGACCCTTCTGCCTACTCCAGTGTTTCGGTTCTGAAATTGATGGGGCAAATTTTTGTAGCATATGAAAATACTACATTCCCTCTTGCATGCCCCACTGGCAGATCCCCAAACAAATCTCTACAGAGAGAGCTCTGCAACGTAGAAGTTTGATGTCTGTTCATGTTTTTCAGACCAGGTCTGACTCTTCAACCTACCACGGTGTCTTTGTGCTGAAACTAATGAGAGATTTTTATAGCATATGCAACTTATAAATCCCCTTTTGCATTCCCAACTTGCAGAGCCATAAACGAATTTTTGTAGAGAGAGCTCTGCCACATTGAAGTTTGATGACTGCTAACATTTTCAGACCAGGTCTCACTCTTCTGCCTACTACAATGTTTTGTTGGTGCCACTGGTGAGAGAAAGTTTTTAAAGCATATGAAACTACTACACCCCCTCTTGTGTTCCCCACTGGCAGATCCAGAAACAAATTTCTACAGAGAGAGCTCTGCGACATAGAAGTTCAGTGTATAATCATGGTTTTTTTTTTTTCAGTTTTTTTTTTTTCGGGGTTTTTTTTGTTTTTTTGTTTTTTTTTTACATCTTATGCCGCTGAACTGGAATTGAGCTAACAATTGGGGTAACGTCAAAGAAGGCTAATGCACCATGCACAGAAGGCTAGCAATTATTTGGTGCCATTGAAAGATGTGGAGGCGATGAACAATTAACAGGGCGGCTAACCAAGAACAAAAGTTGTCATTAGCTGCTGACTAAAGGCATTGTGGTCGTTGTTCATGACTGAAAAGGAGAGGTGCAGCTTCAAAGGGACATGGACAAGCAGTGTTCCCACATAAGATTGTGCAGACATTCCCTTTCCATTTGATGCTCAACACTTGTTTAGGCAGATCTGAGCCTAGCTACTTCCCCTTTGATGCTCTCAACTTTCTTTGTGATAATGAGCCTCTATCTGACATCTTTCTTCATTTCCATCATCTTTTTAATCACGTGTAGCAAACCTCGGACAGGGGAACCTATTTTTCCTCATGGTACATGCATGATAAATGTATGAACATGTAATCTATATGAAGAACTGGCCCTTCGAGGGGTGACATATGGTCGTAACTCTTGTATGATGAAACAAGAATCTCATTCTTGCCCAAACTCTACAATGAAAATTTTCTGAGTGACGGCCATTGGGTCACCCACAAGTCCTGAATTCAAGATGCTTCAAGAAGGGCTTGCTCAAATGCAAAACAACTATTTACGAAGCATACATCCTAACAGCAGGTTCTAATCTTTAAGTGAGACAAGAGGTAGGTTTACTACTTGGTCTCTAAAAAGGGTCTCTCGCTGTCCCAGTGATCGCCCTTGTAAAGGCAATATGGGGGTTCAGCAGATAGTGGGATGGCACATGTACCAATCACTATCAGTCTAAACACTCAGCAAAGAGTTGGGGTTTACACAAACTTAAACCTTGACTCAAGTCATAAGGCAAGTTGCTAGTCCCCCTCCTAACCTGAAGCTTGTGTGCTTTAAAAAATTAAAATATGTGATGCATGAGACAATTCTACAAAATGCATGAATAAAACAAAAATAAAACCAGACAAAAATGCAAAAACATAAACACATCAAATACACAAAGCTTAGTCCAATAATGTTGAAAACATTACCTGTCCCCAGTGGAGTCGCCATTCTGTCGCACGTCAAAAAATCCGCGCTGCGTCGGCTGGCGATTTTTTCGTTTATCTTTGATTTGATTGGTTCGTTGGGAGTCGCCACCTAGTAATTTATTGAAGGCTACTAGGAAACCCGGGTACAGGTCTTATCAGAGATTCGCGGGTAAGGAACTGGTTGTGGTTAGGGAAGGTATTAGCACCCCTAACGCACCCTACCTGAGGTAAGCTGCTTCGTGTCTTTGATGTGCTAAAGAAGTTTTAAAAATTCTGTTCTTTCATCGAATTTAGAAATACGACTTACATGTAAGTTCATAATTCTTTATCCGTGAGCAAAATCAAAATATTAAATTCTTCTTTAATCTTTGCAATTTTATCCTAAATAAAAAAAAACATCCATAACAAAAAAATACAAACTCACACATACACCTTCACTGTATTTTTTCTTTTCTCTTTCTTTTCTTTTTTGCTTCCATGTTTACAAAATACAAATTCCAAAAACTTAAAACTAAACAAATATTACATTAAACAAAAATTACATTAAACAATTCTAAAATTACAAAACAGCCCCTAAAACATCCAAAGCAGTGCTGGGACCAGTTCTGTGAAGCCAAAGGACAGCAGGAACAGTGGAGGCGCGTCTCCTCCACGCGCCACCGTCACTGGCGGCGCGTGGGTTCACGCGCCGCCGCAAAAAACCCAGCAACAGGGGGGTCTGGATCGACTTCTTCCCCTCTTCTTTTCCTCGCCGGCGGTGAAGATCAACGTCACCTGCAACCAAAAGAAAACGCACAAGCAGTCTGTTTTAGTTATTTTTTTAGATCTGTTTCCCTCTGCTTTCCATCCTTGTCTGCTTCACTTTCTTCTTTCTCAGGTCTGTTCTTGGGGCTTCGTCGTCTTCTCCTCTGCTTCAGGTACTTGGGCGGCGGCTGGTGGAGATCTGGATCGGTCTGTGATGGCTGCGGGTCGTCGCTGCTGGAGGTGGCCGGTCTGTGGACACTGCTGAAGGTGCTTGCTGGAGGTGGGGTGGGCCGTTGCTGCTAGAAGAAGGAGAAGCCGAAGGGCAACAGTTGAGGGACAGCCAGCTTTGGCTTGCTTTGGGGCTGAGGAAAAGGGAAAAGCTTCGGTTGTTTTCTTCTTCTAAGGGAGCGGCGGCCTGGGAGCAGAAGGGGAACAACTCTGGTTTCGGCCCGGCGTGTGGCTGAGCTGGGGCTGTTGGCTTAGTTTTCTGGTGAAGGGAGAGAAGACCCGTGGAAGGGTGGGGGGCGGCTAGGTCTCTGGTTGGCTTCGGTGGAGAAGAAAATGGGGATAATAGGGAAGACTGAAAATGGCAGGGAAAGGGACGTGTGGCTTCAGTTTTTTTAGGAGAAAGGGCCGCTGCCTTGGTTGAGGGGAATGCTCTGTGTTCAGGCGGCTTAAAAGGGATAAAGGGGAGTCTGAAATGGCACAGCGTTTCAACAAAAAATGAGAGGGGGTGGGCTGCTGTTTTGGAGTAGAGGCCGGTGTGCAAGGAAGAAAAATCCCAGCGGGCAGTGGCTGAGAGTTTTGCGCTCGGCAGCTCCCAGCAGAAGACAATCAAAATGGAGGGGCTGGTTTGGTTCCTTTTTGTGGCCAGGAGAGGGGGCTGCCCTGGTTTGGTTTTGCAAGAGAAGGGCTGCTGCTTGTGCCCGCTGCTGCTGGTTGAGGGAGAAGAGAAAAAAAGTCCTCTGGAGGGGTCGGCTGGGGAAGAAACCAGAAGAGAATCAGCTCCCGTTTTTCCCCCCCTGTCCCATACGTCAGGTCTGCCTATATGAAGGAAAAGGGAGCAGCGGGGAAGGAAGAGGGACCGGGGACCATCAGTCCTCTTGCCAGCTGCTGTGGGGTTCCTGTCTAGGCTCCTCCCCTGATTTTCAGCCGAAAAAGAGGGATCAAAAAATGGTGTTGGACCCGGGGAGCGGCTCTTCGGCGCTGTGGGCGCAGGGGAGCAGAAAAGATATTAAGTCCCCCCCCCCTCTTTAATTGTAAAATTGCCCCCTCTTGGAAATTCAGTGTAAACTAGTCCCTCAACTTTTCCTTTCCTTCTCTTTTCCTCTTTTTTTTTTTGTAAATTTTGATTTTTCTTATTTTTTGTATTTTTGAAAGCGAGCAATATCAACGTCAACTCAACAAGAAAAATCAGTGGTCGTAAAATTTACGCGTTAAAAGTTGAACGCGTTCCAAATACCTTTGAAAATTTAAATTCTTTTGAGATGACGTTGAAAATGCTAAAAACGATGCAAATATATCAAAAATGTATTTTTTTGGATTTTCATTGTTTTTTTGCTATTTTTGTTTTTTTCTGAAAATTTATCAAAACATGGGTCAAAAATTGGGTAGCAACACAAGTCCTGCGTTAAAAGGGAGGACTGCGTTGTTTATATTGGTCACACAAGAGACATTGTTGCGGCATAGAGTAGAAAATGAGTATGGAATGCTGCCTATTGGTCGAAGTCCAGGCAAGGCAATTTTCCTGGCTCCTAGGTGGTACAGAAGCTGAAGAAAAATAGAAACAAAAGACATAAATTCACAAAAAAGATAAATTAAAATATATATGGAATATAATGCATAAATTAAGGTACAAATACAATTATTATATCTTGATCATAATAAAATTTCTTCAGAACCGAACTAGAAAGCGTGCGAAACGGATAGCAATACCAACCTTTATTTGCTGACTGTACTGGTCAATTAAAACCTTGGCATATTGATCAGGGGTGTATAATCGGCTTGTTGTATAATTGCTAGGCATGAAGTAGTTGTTTAAGTAGTCATTACTGCCCAAGCTGACATAATATAAGCACTTATTAAGGTAATTTTCTGCTGCCTGCTTAGTCCCTAGTAATTGAGTCAAGCGACTGAGTGTAGCAGCATGATTTTGCAATTGCTCATTTAGGCTGATTCTATCACCCTGGAACATGTCAACGGAAATAGGAAAAAAAAAAACAAATATAGAAGTTAAATCATAGGACGTTGTAAAAATACTCACAGGCAAAAAATGACTACAACGTAAATTATTTGGTACCAGTTGCCTTCCACTCTCATCACGAATCCCTGATGCCCCAGATGCATAGTTAACACCAACCAATATGTCTCTGCCTCTAGCAGTTGCAAATGGTGGAATAAATTGGTTAAAGCCCAGAAGTTCACCTGCAAATGCCCAAATGTAATGTCTATTCACCATCTGAACCGTATCCGTATGTGCAAATAAATTGTTCTGCTATGATCACGGTTAAGGGGATTTTGACATATAAATTCTATGGTGAAAGAGATAGACACAAGAAAAGAGAGAAACAAAAAAAAAAAAAAACTAAGAAATAATTTTTTATGAAGAAGAAAGACATTATTATCATTTTGAACATCCATATGATTTTTTCTCTTCTCTCATGTACTGTAATTATTACTGTAGCATTATAAAGTTTTTCTATGCAGGTTGTTCTATCAATTCACAACTTTTGACTAAATACCTGAACTATACTTCAGGAGAGATGATGTAATTTATTCTTAAACAATATATAATATATGATGAAACTTTATGTGGAAATAATTTCATATCCATGTTATTGTGATATTAATTACGCTATACTACGTGATAAACAAGACTTAAACTGATATAATTTGGTATATATGAGACAAATTATTTTGCATTTCGAAACTAATGTGAAAGTGATAACGTGCAAGGAGACGAGAAGGGAGCACCAATGATATCCACTACGGTTCGGCCATTAGTAAACCTTCCGGTGGTTCCATTTGGGAAGTCAATTCCATATGGGCGGTAATTGGCCTTAGCAGCTGTGACAAGGTTGTTGTTGTTGCCACTATCCGCCAACGAGTCTCCAAATATGAAAAAACAAGGCACCTGTGGAGCGGCATGAGCACAATTTTGCAAATTCGACACCAGCCTCGATAGGAAAAGTAGGAAGCACCATACTTTGATCTTGTCTGTCATTTCTAATCAATTTGCAGGAAATTAAGGTGGGAGCGGTTGAGAAGTATTTGAAGCAATGGAGTTTGAAAACTGCGAGGAGAACAAAGGAATCAATGGTAACACAGCCTGATGAAAACGTTGGGATTATATAGGGTTGGAAGAGGAGTGCAATGCTACAGACATGGTAGCAGTAAATTATTTATATTATTATTATTATTATTATAGTTCACTTTGAATATTTACTTTTAGGTTATTTATATTATTATTTATATGTTTTGAATATTTGCTTTTGCTCATATTTTTTAAAAAATAGCTTTCTTAATTATCTTTTCTTTATTTGGCTATGACGAATGATTTAAACTACTTTTATGAGATTTTGAAATCAATTATTACTTTTAAATAAAATTTCAGACATTTCTATTCTTATTATTTCTAGAAATTATCTAGTTTCGACCATACATTGCATCAATAATGAAAACTAAAAAGTTTTATAGTTTAGCATTTATTCAAAATAGACATTTTTACTTCCTAAGGTAAATTTATTTTATTTCCAGAAAATTAAATGGAAAAATAACGATTTTTTAAATGAACTATATCAGATAGATGATAACATAAATTGTATGTATTAAAAAAATGACAAAAAAAAATTGGTATGATTTTTTATATTTCCCTTTTAAATTAAATACTTGGGATACAATATTTGAGTTTATTCATCATCGTTTATATTTTTAGTTCATGTATACGGATACAAATTTATCATATACTTGGAATAATATATAAAACACCTTACTCAATTATTATAAAAAACACCTTGATTATTATAAAGCATATTAGATTTTTTTTAAATCCAATTATAGGTGTATACGGACCATTTCTAGATTTAAAAAGAATGTTTGGTCCATTTTGCAACGTGATAAAATATAATTGAAACTGTATTTTATCTCAATTATATAATTTTTAATGTATTTAATTAATTAATAAATACTATAATTTTATATGGATTCTACTGAAAATCCTCTTAGAACTTTGATTAACAAAAAAACTATAATATAGTTATATTTTTAAAAAACTTATATTTTCAAACCATAATTATAAAAACAACTAACACACATGAAATTTGCAACTATTACTCTTGAGGCTACACCAAGGCAGGTGTAGCGTGGGATCAACTCATTTAATATATTTTTTCATATATACTTGGCATTAATTTAGAATTCAATTTCCCGGCGACCCACTAATTTTGAATTCAATTTCCCGGCGACCCCCACCTTGTGCACGGACCATGCTTAATATCTCTATAGACATTATATTGACCGAAAGAAATAAATTATGTAACTGAATGCTGAAATTAACCCCTCGATAACATCATCAAATGAGATTTGCAAGCAATCTTCGAACGAGATCATAATAATAATAATAATAATAATAATAATATACAATTCGAATGAAGGAGATGATTAAGATGATTAATTCTAAATTAATAAAATATAAAAGAATAAAATTGAAAGTAAAACTTTAATGAAAAAAAGAAAGCATGGAAAGAAAGCAGTAGAAGATGGAACTCAAAAAAAAAAAAGTATTTATATGAAATGGAGGCTACATCTCAATAGGTGATTTTTTCGGTTAGTGATCAATATTGGCGGCTGATTTGGTGGCCTCTACACGTATTTCGGACTCCTTAATTTCATATCGGCCGTAATTCAAAAGGCTGAAGTCACCGTTTTGTCTTAAATTGGGAAGACTAGACAACTAACCCTTAAAAATTGAAAGAATTACCTAATTTCTGGCGCCGGAGAGGTGCTTCAGTACTTTTTTTATAATTTTTTGTTTTGTTTTGTTTTTATTTTTTTTATCCATGTATTTTTTTTTATAGTCTAATTCTATTGAGATATAGTTTTAAATTATATACAAAAACAAAATTAGAAAGAGGATCATAATGTAAAATACAAAAAAAAAAACACATGATGGATCATAGTTTTTATAATTTTTATTTTAATTCTAAAAGTTCATTTTACTTATTTTTAAGTTTATTAATTTGAGATATAAAAAAGAAAACAACAAGAAAATAATGAAAAAAAATAAAAGTTGATGGTTGGCCAAATTATAACCATTAAAAAAGTATTTCTTAATATTAATAGGTTTTATTTGATGAAAGGAGTTTTATTGAGATGTTTTTTTTTCTTTATTTTTTATGAAAAAATAGATCAGGGTTAATAGGTAATTTTTACTCCAATTTAATTTTGTGTTTTAAACTAATTTTAAAATGTTTTTAGTTGGGAGATTGATTTGTTAACATAATATGAATGTTTATTAAATATTTTAAATTGTATTTTTCTTTCTTCATGTAGATGTTATCGATAAGAGAATTACTATCATTAATTATTATTTGAAGTTCCCATTTTATTGCCGGATGATCTATTAAATTTTATTCTATATATATATTATTGCATTATTTTCAAGCTATATCACATAAATTGGTAAATATAAGTTAATTCAGCAGGATGTTTACGATTTTACTTCTCCTTCTATCACTAATAAGATATCTTCAATAGGTGAAAACAGTGAGAGCATTTATAGATATGGGAACCAAAAGCTTCGCCAGCCAATATTTGGCCTTTCTTTAAAAAAATTATGCATGCAACTTAGTCTGCACAATTTAAGGAGAATCTTCTATACCTATTCATAGATGTGAGAATTGATGGGGTTTTGTTGTTGTTGTAACCCATTTTTGGGTCCCCACAAAATATATATAAAAATATATAGCCAAAGGAGGTTAGAAAAATAACAGGAGGCAGAAGCGCTCAGAAAATGGTCGGAAAATTGGTCAATGAGGTTAAAAATACAAAGATTGGATTTTTGACAGTATATTCGAGGAGAGCCCTGTTGAGGAAAATTTGAAATTTGAGGAGAAAAGCCCAAATTTGGATGTTTATGGACTTAATTGGTTTTTTAAATGAATTTATAGGGAATTTGATTGAAAGAAAAATTGATTTTTAAGTCAATTTGGGCTTTAATTAGAAGAAATTTAAGTTCTGGGGCCAAAATATATTTTTTAGGAATTTATTAGGTCAAATCAGGGGCCTAATTGCATAAATATTGAAGTTTAAGGGCCAATTGGAGACTTAATTGAGAAAATCCGAAACCAGGGACCAAATTGGAAGAGGCGCGTAAATGGAGGGGCTGCAATTAATTGATTCAAGGGCTTAATTGAAGAAATTGGAAGTTTATTGATCAATTAAGGGCTCAATTGCATAAATCAGAGGCCAAGGACTAAAGTGAAAAACGCGGCCAACAAGAGGGGCGGAGACCGAAATTGGCAGGGATGCAATTGAAGGAAAAAAAGATAATTGAGGGCTGCCTTGCAAATTGACGCGTTTTGGCGTCTTGCAGGACTTAAATGGAACGGCGCGTTTTTTTTAAAACGACGCCGTTTCATGTAAAAAAAAGAAAAAAAAAGAAAACGGAATGGTGTCGTTTTGAACGACACTGTTCCTCTTTCTTCCTCCCCTGGACATGCAGCACGGGAGGAAAGAAAAATGGTTTCCTTTGGTTTTTTTTTTTTTTAAACGCATTTCCTCTCTCTCTAGACCACACGCCTCACCAACCCGAAGCCCCACGCCCTGGACCACCGACCAAAGCCATTGGCCGACCGGCCATTCACCCTGCCGAAAGCAAGGGAGCGGCGCATTGCTGTCGCGGGTGGTGGCCGACCAGCCGCCGCGAAACCCGCTCCCCAAGCGCACTAATGAAGGGCCCAGCGCCTTTTCACTCCTATAAATATAGAACAAAAAAACTGAAACAGGGAGGAAAAAGAAGGAGGGAGACCCGAAAGAAGAGAGAACCGAGAGGAGAGAAAACAAAAAAAAAAACAGAGAAAAAAAAAAACAGACCGGGAGAAGAGAGGGAAGGGAAGAAAAAAGAAAAGAAGACCAAAACATAGGAAGAGGAAGGAAGAGTTGAAAACTTGAGGAAAACCAAACCGGGAGGGTCACGGGAAAACATTGAAAAAACAGAGCACCGCCGCTGCTGCTTGGAGCCGCCGTCCGTGAGCCAAGACGCCGCCACCAGCCTCCGCCACAGCACCGCCAGAAACGCAGCAAGCCACCGCCTCCGCGCCAGGTAACTCTTCTTCCCCCTCATTCTCGCGTTTATTTTTTTCTTTTCCTTCTCTGCATGCAGAACGAATAGCGTTCTGCATGCAGGGGTGGGGGGAAAATAATTCCCCCCGCCCGTTTTGGCTTGGGCCAGGCGGATCCTGGCCCAGACATGTCTTCTGGGCCGGGTCTGGCCCAGAAGAGGATAATAGTATTTGGGCCGAAATCAGCCCAATCCATTTTTGGGCCGAAATCGGCCCAACACTTTTGGGCTGAGTCCCGCCCAGTTGGTTGGGCCGGACCAGCCCAACCCATTTAATATTATATATTATATATTATATTGTTTTGTATTATTTATATATGTATGCATGTTTTAAAACCAAAAAATCAAAAAAGTTCTTCAAAAATCATTTCAAAAATATGCGATTTTGTTGTAATTTTATTACTGTATTTTGATCAATATCGGTTTGTATTTTTATATTGTAAATCCGGTATTAAAATACCCGGTTTTCGTCAAAACATCAAAAAATATATAATTACAAAAAAAAATGTTTTGTTTTCATGCATACGGCCTAGTCTCTCCAATATATATATATATATAAATATTATAGCATCATATTTTCACACAACAAAGGAAATTTCAAAAAAAACAATATATGTATTAGCATGCATTTTGGCTTTAATAACCAGTTTATTCAAGCCATGAGAACTAGGCCAATATTTCAAAAATTCTAAAAAATCTTTTTGTCCTCTTTTAGTATATGGGATTACGAATTTATACGTAAAACGTATTCCTGATGTTAAAAATATGATTTTTACATAGACGTTAGAATGGTTAGGTTTTACCCGATAAGATAAAGACCTCCTTATTGAGGAGGACTTTTCTTGAACCATAGACGGACTAACAACCAGAAATACAATAACACCTTGCTTTTTTATCAGACAATCAAACAATGCAGCTTACCTTAGGTAAGGCGTATTTGGGGTGCTAATACCTTCCCTTTACGCAACCAGTCCCCGTACCCGATCTCTGAGACCAGTTAGGGTTCCTAGTGACCAAAATACTAGGTGGCGACTCCCACACCATCTCTCACTGCTAAGAGACAAAGAATTCCTTGTCTCCCCATATTTACCAGATATATATATCCCATCACACATATTGAGGGTGGACGATCGCCGCGACGTCGCTCACGTGCGACAGTTGTAACTCAATTGTTTACCATAATTTTTGTATATGTATTTAAAATAAAATAAAAAAGTCTAAAAAATATATTTTTTTCAATAAATTTATCTATTTTGTTATTTTTATTTAATTTTTGTGTGTAAGAAATATTAAAAACGTAAAAAAAATATATAAATCGATGTAGTTGGGGTTGCAATTGGACCAATATTTAAATATCACGAGCAAAAATGAGGTTAAAAATTTTTAAGTCATAATTAAGGTCTGAATCAAAGAGAAATGGGTTTAAATTGGTTTAATTTGGCTAAAATTAAAAGCAATTTAGGTTCAAGGATGAGTTTGGAATAAGTAGCCAAGTTATAAAATCAATTGAGGGCTTGATTGAAAGAGAGAAATTTGAAATTTGAAGTCAATTTGGCTTAAAAATAAAGAATTGGAGGAATAAGGATCAGATTGAGTAAAGCAGAGAATTTAGAGGGTGAATTTTATTTTTGTTAGGGACTGAATTGAAAAAAAATAAGAAAAAAGATGGAAATTAACCAAGCATAAGAAATTGAAAAACTAGGAACCAAGGAGCAAAATGCGCCGAAATGGAGAGACTATAATGAAGTTTGGCACAATTAAATCAAAGAAAAGAAGAAACCCTAACCAAGACTCAAAACAACGTCATTTCAAATTAAATGAAACAGTGCATTTTGAGTGAAAAGGGAAGAGCAACAGTTGGAGTTTCAAAATAAACGGCGCCGTTTTGTTCATGGCATTTGCAGATTTTTGGGCAGGAAAGAGGCAAAATCAGTGAGGTCTCATGCAACTTTAGGGCTTAGTTTCGGTCCTGATTAAGTCTCTTTATGGTGCAGAAACGATGGAAATGTGTCTTCTAACATATCAGCTACAATCTTGGTGCACGAAATCAGAGTTTAATTTCCAGAATCAGCTAAATCAACCTCCCTCCATGACTAACTATCGTTCTTTCCATTTGGATGTGAGATTTAGATTGCAAAATCTAACCCTATCTCGATGAATCAAGTAAAGAGCACGTTTTTTAATATGTTGGCTAGCTGCAATGACACAAGTAACGAAGGCAAAATAAGAGAGTGACGATACTTCCCGGGAGCGGGGAATGATGTCAAGGTCTTTGTTTTGTAAAAAAGGGAGTCGCTACCTAGTATTATACTCATTGAAAACCTAACTGGTCTTTCAGAGATTCTAAGGTAAATGATTAGTTGTGTCGCAGGATGCGCGACGTCGCGGCGATCGTCCACCCACAAAAAATAAATATGGGGGGTATATATCTGGTCAATGTGGGGAGACAAGGAATTCTTTGTCTCTTAGCGGTGAAAAATGGTGTGGGAGTCGCCACCTAGTATTTTGGTCACTAGGAACCCTAACTGGTCTCAGAGATCGGGCACGGGGACTGGTTGCGTAAAGGGAAGGTATTAGCACCCCAAATACGTCCTACCTAAGGTAAGCTGCATTGCTTGATTGTCTGATAAAAAAGCTTAAGGTGTTATTGTATTTCTAGTTGTGGGTCCGTCTATGGTTCAAGAAAAGTCCTCCTCAATAAGGAGGTCCTTATCTTATCGGGTAAAACCTAACCGTTCTAGCGTCTATGTAAAAAAAAACATATTTTTAATTTCAGGAATACGTTTTACGTATAAATTCGTGATCCCATATACTAAAAGAGGACAAAAAGATTTTTTTAGAATTTTTGAAATATTGGCCTAGTTCTCATGGCTTGAATAAACTGGTTATTAAAGCCAAAATGCATGCTAATACATATATTATTTTTTTGAAATTTCCTTTGTTGTGTGAAAATAAGATGTTATAATATTTATATATATATGTTGGAGAGACTAGGCCGTATTTTAAAACAAAACATTTTTTAAATATGTATTTTGGTACGTTTTGATGCAAATCGGGTATTTTAATACTGGGTTTGCAGCCTTACGGTATAAAAATACAACCAAATATTAATCCACTTTGATAAAGCAAATGCAGAAAAATCCACAATATTTTCAAAGATATTTTAGAAAATTTTTGAAAGCAAAAGATATTTTTTATTTTGAAAATCTTTGATGTTTTGATGAAAACCGGGTATGTTAATACCGGATTTGTATCTTTACAGTATAAAAATACCAACCGATATTAATCAAAATACAGTAATAAAATTACAGCAAAATCACATATATTTTTTTATAATTTTTGTAAAATTTTTATAATTTTTTTCATATATATATATATATATATTTAAATAATACAAAATATAATATATATATATATATATATATTGTCGCACGTGCGCGACGTCGCGGCGATCGTCCACCCACAAAAAAATAATAAATGTAATGGGGGATGGGGGATGGGGGATATATATATCTGGTCAATGTGGGGAGACAAGGAATTCGTTGTCTCTTAGCAGTGAAAAATGGTGTGGGAGTCGCCACCTAGTATTTTGGTCACTAGGAACCCTAACTGGTCTCAGAGATCGGGCACGGGGACTGGTTGCGTAAAGGGAAGGTATTAGCACCCCAAATACGCCCTACCTAAGGTAAGCTGCATTGTTTATTTGTCTGATAAAATTCAAGGTCTCGTTGTGTTTCCTAGTTGTTGGTCCGTCTATGGTTCAAAACAAATCCTCCTCAATAAGGAGGTCCTTATCTTATCGGGTAAAACCTAACCGTTCTAATGTCTATGTAAAAAAAACATATTTTTAATATGTTTAATACGTTTTATATATAAATTAGTAATCCCAAAGACAAAAAGATTTTTTTAGAATTTTTGAAATATTGGCCTAGTTCTCATGGCTTGAATAAACTGGTTATTAAAGCCAAAATGCATGCTAATACATATATTGTTTTGAAATTTCTTTTGTTGTGTGAAAATATGATGTTATAATATTTATATATATATATTGGAGAGACTAGGCCGTATTTTAAAACAAAACATTTTTAAAAATATGTATTTTTGTACGCTTTGACGCAAATCGGGTATTTTAATACTGGGTTTGTAAAAAATACAACCAAATATTAATCCACTTTGATAAAATAAATGCCGAAAAATCAACAATATTTTCAAAGATATTTTTAGAAAATTTTTGAAAGCAAAAGACATTTTTTGTTTTGAAAATCTTTGATGTTTTGATGAAAACCGGGTATTTTAATACCTGGTTTTGTATCTTTACAGTATAAAATACCAACCAATATTAATCAAAATATAATAATAAAATTACAACAAAATCACATATATTTTTCTATAATTTTGGCAAATTTTTATAATTTTTTTTTTCATATATATATATATAAATAATACAAAAAATATATATATATATATAATATATAATATTAAATGGGCTGGGCTGGTCCGGCCCAACCGACTGGGCCGGACTCAGCCCCAAAATTGGTGGGCCGATTTCGGCCCAAAATGGATTGGGCCGATCTCGGCCCAAAAAAGATTCTTCTGGGCCAGATCCGGCCCAGAAGACAGGGCTGGTCCGGCCCACCCGACTGGGCCGGACTCAGTCCAAAATTGTTGGGCCGGTTTCGGCCCACAATGGATTGGGCCGAGCTCGGCCCCAAAACAAAAACTCTTCTGGGCCCGACCCGGCCCAGAAGACAAGGCTGGGCCAGGATCCACCTGGCCCAGCAACCAAAACGGGCGGGGGGAATTATTTCCCCCCGGCCCCTGCATGTAGAACGCTAATCGTTCTGCATGCAGAAAAGAAAAGAAAAAAATGAATGCAAGAATGAGGGGAAGAAGAATTACCTGGCGCGAGGGAGGCGGTGCTAGTGACGTTGCGGTGGAGGCCGGTGGCGGTATCAAGCGGCGCTGCGGCTGCTCCGACCGTCCGGCGGTGTTACTGTGTTTTTTTTTTTATTTTCTTCCCGTTAACAACTTTTCCCTTTCTCTTCCTATGTTTCCGTTTGCTCCTTCTCCCTCCTCTGTTCTATCTCAGTCTGTTTTTTTTTTTTCTTTCGTATGTTTCTTTTCTTCCTTCTCTCTCCTTCGTTCTATCTCTTCCTCTCTCTCTCCTCTGTTTTTTCGTTTTTTTCTCTTCCCCCTCTGTCCTCCCTCCTTTTTTTTCTTGCTGCTGTGTTGGCTGCTATTTATAGAGCCAAGTGAGTGGCTTTCCGCTGTGGAGCATGGGGAGCAACCGGCCAGTCGGCCATTGGGCGCGACTGCCAAGGCTCGGCCCCCCTCCCTCGGTTTTCTGGCAGGTGCGCGGTGGGTGGTCGGCCCTTGTGTCCGGTCGGTGGGCTCCAGGCGAGAGAGTGGCCGGCAAAATTCAAAAAAAAGCTTCCCTTTTTCCTTCTTCCCCGCTGCGTGATCGGGGGGAAGAAGATGAACAGTGTCGTTCAAAACGACACCGTTCTGCTCTTTCCTTTTTTTTTTTTTTGAATGCATGAAACGGCGTCGTTTTGGAGAAAACGCGCCGTTTCATTTAAATGTGGCGCCAAAACGCGCCAAATTTCAACTCAGCCCTCAATCCCCTTTTTTTTTCTTCAATTGCATCCCTGCCAATTTCGGTCTTCGCCCCTCTATTTGGCCGCGTTTTTCACTTTGGTCCTTGGCCTCTGAATTATGCAATTGAGCCCTTAATTGATCAAAAAAACTTCTAATTTCTTCAATTAGGCCCCTGAATCAATTAATTCCAGCCCCTCCATTTACGCGCCTCTTCCAATTTGGTCCCTGGTTTCGGATTTTCTCAATTAAGTCCCTAATTGGCCCTTAAACTTCAATATTTATGCAATTAGGCCCCTGATTTGACCTAATAAATTCCTAAAATATATATTTTTGCCCCAGAACTTAAATTTCTTCTAATTAAAGCCCAAATTGACTTAAAAATCAATTTTTCTTGCAATCAAATCCCCTATAAATTCATTTAAAAATTCAATTAAGTCCATAAACATCCAAATTTGGGCTTTTCTCCTCAAATTTCAAATTTTCCTTCTCAACAGGGCTCTCCTCCTTCAAGAATATACTGTCAAAAATCCAATCTTTGTATTTTTAACCTCATTGACCAATTTTCCAACCATTTTCTGAGCGCTTCTGCCTCCTGTTATTTTTCTAACCTCCTTTGGCTATATATTTTTATATATATATTTTGTGGGGACCCAAAAATGGGTTACAACAGATGCCCCCTCTTTATAATGCTTACGGAGCAGAGGTTTTGCGCAGTAAGTTTTATAAAGATAAACCCTAAACGGAACTCCCAAAACTGATCTGGTTGAAGCTTGATTGACCTGAAACTTGTCTTTTACAGCAATCCTCCTTAACTTCAAAAACTATGATCAAAATTTATCATCTTGAGATCCCTTCTTGCGATCTCTCTAAACCAAAATCTATAATTATTGCTTACTCAACTTGGAATCCCGTCTGGCAATTCCCTTTTAACAAATATTGAAATACGAGATCCCTTCTAACGATCTCCTTTAACAAAAAATCTTAGAATCCCATCTGGCGATTCCTTGTAACCAATGTTGAAATATGAGGTCCCTTCTGACGACCTCCAAATAGCGAAATACGAGATCCCTTCTGGCGATCTCCTTTAATCGACCTGGAATCCCATCTGGCGATTCCTTTTATTCAAACGAAATATGAGGTCCCATGTGGCAACCTCCAAATAGCAAAATACGAGATCCCTTCTGGCGATCTCCTTTAGTCAACTTAGAATCCCATCTGGCGATTCCTTTTATTCAAATGAAAAACGAGGTCCCATCTGGCGACCTCCAAATATCGAAACACGAGATCCCTTCTGGCGATCTCCTTTAGTCAACTTGGAATCCCATCTGGCGATTCCTTTTATCTCAACAGGTAATATGAGGTCCCATCTGGCGACCTCCAAATAGCGAAACACGAGATCCCTTCTGGCGATCTCCTTTAGTCAACTTGGAATCCCATCTGGCGATTCCTTTTATTTAATGAAAAACGAGGTCCCATCTGGCGACCTCCAAATAACGAAACACGAGATCCCTTCTGGCGATCTCCTTTAGTCAACTTGGAATCCCATCTGGCGATTCCTTTTATTCAATGAAAAACGAGGTCCCATCTGGCGACCTCCAAATAACGAAACACGAGATCCCTTCTGGCGATCTCCTTTAGTCAACTTGGAATCCCATCTGGCGATTCCTTTTTTTTTTTTTCAACAGGTAATACGAGGTCCCGTCTGGCGACCTCCAAATAGCGAAACACGAGATCCCTTCTGGCGATCTCCTTTAGTCAACTTGGAATCCCATCTGGCGATTCCTTTTATTTAATGAAAAACGAGGTCCCATCTGGCGACCTCCAAATAACGAAACACGAGATCCCTTCTGGCGATCTCCTTTAGTCAACTTGGAATCCCATCTGGCGATTCCTTTTATTTAATGAAAAACGAGGTCCCATCTGGCGACCTCCAAATAGCGAAACACGAGATCCCTTCTGGCGATCTCCTTTAACTTGGAATCCCATCTGGCGATTCCTTTTATTCAAAGCGATATGCGAGGTCCCTTCTGGCGACCTTCTTTGACCAATATCGAAATACAAGATCCCCTCTTGCGATCTAAGACAACTTGGAATCCCATCTGGCGATTCCCCTTTTATTCGAAGCTGAAATAATGAGATCCCTTCTGGCGATCTCCTTTAATCAAAAACCAAAAAATCTATCTTGTAAATCGGTTAACCTGGAGTCCCCTCTGGCGATTCCCTTTTACCGCTTGCTCGACGTCGTTCTTCCTGATGGCAGGGTTTGAAAATTATTATCTTCTCCTCTTGTTATTCTAGAATCAACTCAATGATTCTTTCTTCGTCTCCAATTTGTCGGAATGTATTAAGGTCTCCTCCTGTAACGATCCAAAAAAACATATATGCAATGATTTATGATTAGATGCCATGCATGTATTCGTACCTGGTTTTGTTTGAAACATAGGCCCCATCATCTTCTTCGAGTTCATGAGATTTCCTCTTAACATGAGCTTGCTTTTGAAGTCGTATGCTGGATTCATCTCTCGTGTTGCCTCCTATCATATTCTTGGAGAAGAAATCTCTGACTTTCTTCAAATAGTCCTTTTTCCAAAATGTATGACTTGTCATTGCCTCTTTGTCATGCTTTTGTCAAATGTTTTAGCTTGGTTTTCAAATCTATAGGCTTCCGTACATGAAAACATCTCTTATTGCCCCCAGTGTAGGGGTGTGATTCTAGTCTAGGCTTTTATAAAGAGAAGAAATTCGTTCAGCCGATGCTAAACTTTTTAAATGAGATAACACAAGACATGCACTGTTGGGATTAATGCAAAAATGATTGTTGTGAGATCAATGCAAAAGAGAAAGAAGTCAATGGCCAAACTTTGTTTTATTGATTTAGGAGCCTACATCAAGCATAATATCTTTTTACAGAGTCAGAATTCACAGGTCGAGCTAGGTCTTCTCCATCCATTCTGGTCAACTTCAGCGCTCCTCCTGAGAATGCCTTCTTTACTACGTAAGGACCTTCGTAATTCGGTGCCCATTTGCTTTGATCGTCTCCAGGTAGTGACAATATTTTCTTCAATACTAGATCCCCTTCTTGAAATAACCGCGGTCTAATCTTCTTATCATATGCCTTGGCCATTCGCTTCTGGTAAAGTTGGTGATGACATATTGCGGCCATCCTCTTTTCACTGATCAAGTTCAGTTGCTCATATCTCACTTTGGCCTACTCGGCCTCTTCTAATTCGGAGTCCATCAATACTCTTAACGACGGGATTTCTACTTCCAAAGGCATCACTGCTTCCATACCGTACACCAAAGAATACGGGGTAGTCCCTGTCGAGGTCCTAACTGTGGTGCGGTATGCATGGAGAGCAAATGGCAACATCTCATGCCAATCTTTATACGTGACTACCATTTTCTGAATAATCTTTTTGATGTTCTTATTGGCGGCTTCTACTGCGCCATTCATTTTTGGTCGGTATGGTGAGGAATTCGAATGCTTGATTTTCCATTTAGTACACAGCTCCACTATCATTTTGCCATTGAAATTCTGTGCATTATCTGTTACTATCTTTTCCGGAGGACCATATCGACAAATCAAGTCCTTTTCTATAAACCTCTTCACTACGTTCTGTGTTACGTGGGCATATGAATTAGCTTCCACCCATTTTGTGAAGTAGTCAATAGCTACGAGGATGAATCTATGACCGTTGCTAGCTTTTGGGTTAACAGGTCCGATCACGTCGATTCCCCACATTGCAAATGGCCAAGGAGATATCAGATTAAATAGAGGAGCTGGTGGCATATTGACCTTGTCACTGTAAACTTGACACTTGTGACATTTCCTGACATAGTCGATGCAGTCTTTCTCTAACGTCATCCAAAAATAACCAGCCCTTTGTATTTTCCTTGCTATCATATGCCCGCTAGCATGGGTTGAGCAAATCCCCTCATGGACCTCCCGTAATGCCTTCCTAGCATCTTCCTCATTCAAACACCTTAGCAGGGTTCCATCAAATGATCTTTTGTACAAAATCTCTCCATCTAGATAGAAGTCTACAGCTAACCTTCTTAAGGTTTTCTTATCCGTTTTGGAAGCTCCCACCTGATATACATGATTTTGCACAAGGTTCTTGATATCATAATACCAAGGTTGTCCGTCCATCTCTCCTTCAACTAAGCAACAGTGAGCTGGGTCATTTCTAATATCAATGTGTACCGGTTGTACCTTGCACTTGAGATCAATGGTAGTCATAGCAGCTAGCGTGGCCAAAGCATCTGCAAAATGGTTCCCCTCCCTTCCCAGATGGGTGAATCTAATTTCTTCAAATTCCTTTGCTAGTGTGGACAGGTATTCCTGGTACGGCCTCAACTTTTCCTCTTTGGTCTGCCATTCCCCCTTAACCTGACAGATAATCAACATTGAATCTCCGTACACATCTAACTTCTTTATCTTCAGCTCTAATGCCGCTTCTAGACCAAGGATACAAGCTTCATACTCAGCTGTGTTGTTGGTGCACTCGAAATGTAGTTTAACCGAAACTGGATACTGTTTCTTATCAGGAGAGATTATTACCGCACCAGCCCCGTTACCATATACATTCACTGCACCATCAAAAAACATTGTCCACCAATCTGTCTTCTCTTCTTCTTTCTCTATTGACAATATATCTTCATCAGGGAAGTCAAAATCCAAAGGTTCGTAATCTTCAACAGCATTATCGGCCAGATGGTCCGCGATTGCACTTCCTTTTACGGCCTTCCTTGTCATATATACTATGTCATATTCTGCTAATAGAACTTGCCACCTTGCAATTCGACTTGAGAGAAACGGCTTGTTACAAATGTACCTCAGAGGATCCACTTTTGAAATCAACCAAGTGGTATAGTATAACATATAATGCCGCAACCTCTTTGCTGCCCACACCAACGCACAACAAAGCCTTTCTATCTCCGTGTATCTAGACTCACATTCAGTGAATTTCTTACTTAAGTAATAAATAGCTCTTTCCTTCCTTCCGGTTTCATCATGCTGACCCAATACACATCCCATGGCTGCTTCAGTCACTGTTAGATACAATACTAGAGGTTTTCCCGATACCGGAGGGACCAGTAAAGGTGGATTTTGCAAATAATGCTTGATTTTATTGAATGCCTCCTCACACTCCTCATTCCAGGTTCCAGGATTCTTTTTCCTTAGTAGTCGGAATATTGGTTCACACGTCGTTGTTAACTGAGCTATGAACCGAGCAATGTAGTTTATCCTTCCCAAGAATCCTCTTACTTCCTTCTCCGTCTTAGGGGATGACATAGCTTGGATGGCCCTTACTTTATCTGGATCCACCTCTATACCTCTATCACTTACCACAAATCCTAACAGCTTACCCGATTTAACTCCAAATGAACATTTTGCAGGATTGAGCCTTAATTCATACTTCCTCAATCTCTCAAACAACTTCCTCAAAACTTCAACATGATCCTCTCCCCTTTTAGACTTGGCAATCATGTCGTCTACATACACCTCAATTTCCTTGTGCATCATGTCGTGGAACAAAGTCACCATTGCTCTTTGATAGGTTGCTCCTGCATTCTTCAATCCAAATGGCATGACCTTATAGCAGAATGTCCCCCACGGTGTGACAAAAGTTGTTTTCGTCTTATCCTCCGGAGCCATTTTTATCTGGTTGTATCCTGAAAAACCATCCATAAAGGAATATGTGGAACTCCGGGCCGCGTTGTCCACCAAAACATCTATGTGTGGTAGAGGAAAATCATCCTTGGGGCTAGCTTTATTCAAATTCCGAAAATCCACGCACACTCTAATCTTCCCCTCCTTCTTAGGCACCACAACAATGTTAGATACCCATTGTGGATATCTAACTACTTCTAGAAAGCCAGCATCCCATTGCTTCTCGAGTTCTACCTTAACCTTGATCCAGACATCCGGGTGGGCCCTCCTCAGCTTCTGTTTGACTGGTTTACAACCTTCTTCCAACGGTATCTTATGTACTACAATATTTGTGTCCAAACCGGGCATATCTTCATAAGACCAAGCAAAGACATCTGCATATTCTTGTAACAGGGCGATCATTTTTGTCCTTAGTTCCGAAGTAACTAAGGTACCTATTTTCAACTCTTTCTTGAGCTGATCACTACCCACATTGATGGTTTCGAGTTCCTCGGTGATAGGCTTCCAAGTCTGTTCCTGTTGTTCTAATAGCCTGGTGAATTCACTAATATTGCTTTCATCCCATTCTTCTTCTTCCATAGCTATCACATGCTCGTTCAAGTTTGGCCATTTATTCTTGATGCTAAATATATGTGATGTTGTTGGAGATCCGCTTTCAGGATTCCTGAAAGCGGGAAGTGTTTGGTGTAAATGCATAAAAAAGAAAGCAATTTGTGGAAAGTGCATGATCTCACAATTTATTTAAAGAAAAAGTGGGCTCCATGACAAACATAAAGTCTAACCGACAATTGAGCCTTGATTGTCGACTAGCGAAAATAAATGAAAACCAAACAAAGCAATGACAAAAGCATGTTAAGACAAACAAAATTGGTTTACATTTTGAAAACCACTGGAGCTTCTTGGGTCACCCAATTCTGAAACTTCTCGTCTTGAGCCAACTTGCGCACAAAGGTCTTGGCGGAGACTTCTTCTATGGTGTAAACCGTCAGTTGTGGGAGTGCTTCATCTCCCTTTCTTGCTACTGTCTTCATGTCATCTCCTTCCACCTTGTTTTCCCCCAAGGTATTTATGCTCATGTTTGACAGCTCTTGATCAAGGCTTTCGGCTTCTTTATCATGTTGCATTATGTATGCAGCTTTTGGGAATGACACGCTAAGGGGAGGGATTTCTAGCTTTTCTTCATCAGGCTCTCTTCCTTTAATTCTAGCCATCCTTCTTGCCCTTCTCCGATCAGCAGCCCACCGATAATCCTCTTGGTTAGGTTGGTACCCTAACCCAAATCTTTGAGCAGCACTTTTCATCCTTGCCAGATTAACCCCTTCTGGTATCCTGATAATAAAGTTATACTGAAATGGGATCCCGCGGTTCAAAAAGCATAGACTCGCCATCCTTGCTGCTTCTGAGATCCTTGGCCTTCTTAGCACTGTGTTCTCCGGCACCCAGTCGGTGTTCACAATCTCAAAGGCATGGATATTGTTACCCTTGCAATCACCCGCTTCGATAAAAGGCACAGCTACATTCTTTATCATGGATACTGTCTCCTCAGCCTTGACAGTTACCAACATCCCATTCATGATATACTTCAAGCATTGATGCAATGACGAAGCTACTGCACCCGCTGCATGAATCCAAGGTCTTCCTAACAACAGACTATAGGAAGGGTGGATATCCATAACCTGAAGTGTTACTAGGAACATTTGTGGTCCCACATATAGCTCCACTTCTAAAGTCCCAATTATCGGCCTAGGCGAGCCATCATACGCTCTGGCCATCATAGTACTTGGCTTTATATGGGATTCATCGATCGGCATTTCTTCCAGCATGTGCTTTGGCAACACGTTAAGGGCCGAGCCATTATCAATGAGTACTTTTCCTATGAGGCAGTCCTTACACCTAACCGTAATGTATAAGGGCTTGTTATGTCCGGTACCTTCAGCATCAAGCTCATCAGCCGTGAAGTACAGGTAATTAGTTGCATGGATCCTTCCCACTAGATGCTCCATGGTTTTATGTTCAATGTCTTGGGGTACATATGCCTCATTCAATACCTTCTGCAAGGCATTTCGATGCGGCTCAGAGCTGAGTATCAGGGACATAAGGGAGATCCTAGCTGGAGTCTTCTTTAGTTGATCTACTATGCAATATTCACTATGCTTGATCAACTTCAGGAATTCATTCGACTCCTCTTCTGTTACTGGCTTATTAACTTCTAGTGCTTTGTCAAGATCTACCACTTCTTTACCCTTTTCCTTCCTCAACTCCTCGGAAGTAAAGCAACGACCACTCCTGGTCAACCCACTTATCTCAGTCTGGAACAAAGGAAGAGGAGCTTGAACGTTGGAGGCATAACCATAATTATAAGGCATGGCATTGTGATTCCCTTTTGTGTAGGACGGTTTAACCAAGATTAGCCTTGGGGGACCATTAGCTGTTTGTTGGACCCTGCATACTCCTGTCATCTCCATCTGATCTTCCATCATACTCACCTCACCCCTGTTCTCCATGGGTTCAATTCTCAATTGCCCCATTTTTAACATTTTTGCAATCTTTTCGCAAAACTCGATGCAATCCTCAATATAGTGTCCATCTCTTCCATGGAACTCACAATAACTACCTCCCTCCGAATGGCCTTCCATATTTGCCTCTAGAAATCCTGATCGTACTAACATGTAGTACATCTTTTCCATAGACACCTTCAGCACCTTGCATTGATTTCCAACTTCTATCATGCCTATTCCACTACTACTTGAGACATGTTTAGGCAACGGGTTTGAATTAACATTGGGCTTGTCCTCAAAGGATACCCATCCTATCTTAATAAGCTCCAGCAATCTTTTCTTGAAAGCGTAACAGGTTTCAATCCCATGCCCGGGATTACCCGCATGGTACTCACAAGTTAACTCGGGCTTGTACCAAATTGGGAATGGTGGTTGTTGTCGCACGTCAAAAAAAATCCGCGCGGCGTCGGCTGGCGATTTTTTCCATTGTTCGTTTTGCTTTGATTGGTTCGTTGGGAGTCGCCACCTAGTATTTAATTGAGGGCTACTAGGAAACCCGGGTGTACTGGTCTCGTCAGAGATTCACGGGTAAGGAACTGGTTGTGGTTAGGGAAGGTATTAGCACCCCTAATGCACCCTACCTGAGGTAAGCTGCTTCGTGGACTTGATGCGTTTTAAAAATAAAATTTTAGCCCAATTCTAAGGCTTTGATAAATCAGTTATTAGTTCCCAAAATGTATGTAGACACATGTTCTACATTTTTAAGGGAGTACAACATGATTTTTATCTGTCCTTTAGATATTTGTCCATATAAATTAAAAATATTAAATTCATTTTTTTGATTCAATAACATACATAAAAAAAATACAAAACACACATACACTTTCACTATATTTTTCTTTTTCTTTTCTTTTCTTTTTCTTTCTTTTTTTTGTTACATCAACATTACAAATTATAAAAAAGTCAACTAAACAAAAAAATACATTAAACAATTTTTACAATTACAAAAATTAGCCCTAAAACAATCTGAAATTACAGGGATAGCCCTCTACAGTTGGAACAGTGTCAGGGAAGTTTTCTGGGCGCGGGAACAGTGCTGGAACAATGGTGGCGCGTTGCTCCACGCGCGCACCGTCACTGGTGGCGCGTGGGTTCACGCGCCACCGCTGGAACTCCAAAACAACAGGGGGTCAGTCGCGGCTTCCCCTCTTCTTCCCCTCACCGGCAGTGAGAATCACTGTCACCTGCAAAAGGAGAAAAAACACACAAGGCAGTCGGTTTTAATTTCTTCTTCCTTGTTTTCGGATCTGTCTCTCTTTTTCTCCGTTTGGGCAGATCTGTTCGTTTCTTTTTCTTTCCTAATCTCCTCTATTTCAGGTGGCTGCCGGCTTCTTCTCCCTTGTTTCGGGTGGTAGATCGGGAGACTGTGTCTCAGTGGCTGTGGGCGTGGCGGTTCTATGTGGTCAGCCGGGTGAAGCTGCGATGGAGAGGGGATGGCTGTCCGATCTTCACTCCTCTTGGCAGATCTAGTGGGTGTCGGTGCTGGTGCTGGTGCTGTTGCTGAAGGAAAGAAATGCTGGAAGCGGCTGTTATGGGGTTCGGCTATGAGAGGAGAGGCTGTGGCTGAGGGGAAGATCGGTGCTGTGGGTAGAGGGCGCCGGTGAATAGCTGAAATAGCAGGGGGGTCCAAGCTTGTGAGCGCCGCTGTGTTCGGGCTGGTCTGGAGGAAGCAGGCGGAGGCGGTGGCTTGCTTATGGGGAGGCCGAATGGCGGTGGGTTGTTGGCTATGTTGACAGAGGATGGCTTCGGGTGCAGGGGAAGAAGGAGACGGTGGAAGTGTGGGTGGTGTTTGGCAGAGGACAAGGGGAGGAGGAAAATCGTCTGGTCAGTGGGTTTCGGTGAGGCTGATTTGTGAGAGGGAGAGGCTGGGTTGTGTACAGCCGAGAGAGGGAAAGACAGATCGAGGGGAAGAGAAGGAAAATGGAGAGGTGAGGGAGCGGCCGGTGGAGAGCTCCGGGTCCAGCTGTGGCCTTTCTTTTCTTTGTCAAGGCTGGGGGGCGCCGGCTGAGAGAAGATAGAGATAAAGTTTTCTAGGGTTTCTGTTTTTGTTGCCCCCTTTAATTGTGAAATTGCCCCCCCTCTCTAAAAACCAGTGTAGCTTGGTATTTATAGGAAAAGTTTTACTAGGTTTTCAAACTAGTCCCTCAACTTTTCCTTTCCTTCTCTTTTCCTCTTTTTTTGTAAATTTTGATTTTTCTTATTTTTTGTATTTTTGAAAGCGAGCAAATATCAACATCGACTCAATGTGGAAAATCAATGATTTTAAAAATGACGCGTGAAAAGTTGAACGCGTTCCAAATGTCTTTGAAAATTTAAATTCTTTTGAGACGATGCTAAAAATGCTAAAAACGATACAAATGTATAAAAAATGTATTTTTTGGATTTTCAATGTTTTTTCGCTATTTTTGGATTTTTCTGAAAATTTATCAAAACATGGGTCAAAAATTGGGTAGCAACAGTTGTAATGGTAGTGTAGGGATAGGAGCTATGTGCCCAATGCTCAACAGTTTGGTGTACATGTCCTTCAAAGGCATGGGTAACGGTGGTAGTTGTTCTGAAGTGTATCTTGTATAGGGTCTTTGGTAGTGATTTTGGTTGTTTGATTGGTTATTTGTTCGATTAGGGGAAAAAGATTGGTTAAAGTTTATACGTGAGAATTGAGAGGTAGGTACTTGTGGATTGTGGGAATCTACTTTCTTGCCCTTATACCCGTCTTCCAAATTGTTAACATCGCCTTCTCTCTTTCTTCCAATAAAACCCTTCTTTTCCACTGGCATCGCTATTCGCCCAGCTTTAATCCCCTGTTCTATCCTCTCAGCTATGCGTACCGCATCATAGAAATGTTGAGAGGAGCTACCCATTAGGTGCTCATAATAAGGTGCTTTGAAGGTATTGGCAAACAAGCTCACCATTTCCGTTTCTATCAAAGGGGGTTGGACATGCATTGCCTCATCCCTCCATCTTTGCGCATAAGCCCTTACTGACTCCTGGCTCCTTTTCTCCATTGCCATTAGACTTGTTCGATCAGGAGCGATTTCCATGTTAAACTTGTACTGTTTGAGGAAAGCCTCCACCAAGTCTCTCCAGCTCTTGATCCTGATGCTGTCTAACCTCATGTACCAGCTTAAAGCGGATCCTGCTAGGCTATCTTGAAAGAAATAGATTAGCATTTTATCATCACGGATTACTTCCGCCATTTTGTTGCAGTAGGATCGAAGGTGAGTGTTTGGGCATTCCAAACCGGTATACTTAATGAACTCTGGTATTCGAAAATCTTTTGGTACCACGATGTTTGGTACCAAACATACTTCGGCTGCTCGCATAGGGTCAAACCCGTCATTACCCTCAACTGCCCTTAATCTTTCTTCCAGAGCAAATAGCTTGTCTTGGTCTATCAAACTGGGAGACCTATTATCCGGGACTCCCTCCGTTGTTAGGTCAACAGTGACTGGAGTATGAGGTGGTAGGATAGGAGTAATAGGCACAAACTGTTGTTCATTGGCCGAGTTTGCCCCCTGGTTTTGAGATGCTTGAGGAATGTGAACTGCTGGCGCTCCTTCAAGCTGTCGTGCTGATGTTCCCTCCCCATTCTTAGCCCTTAGAAGCTGCTCAAGTAAGTCGGTTAGCCGAGAAACTTCATTCTTTACAGACTCCAACTCGGTCTGATAATGTGACTCTAAGTGAGCTCTTTCTTCGTTCTCCATTCTCGCTCGAGACCGGGTGTTGTGGATTTTGGATGTGGGACCTATGTTTCACGGTCTGGGATGCATGGAAAAATGTAAATGAATGTATGATAAAGAAACAATGCATGAATACTCTTAGAAACTTGTTTAAAAAAAAAAACGATCGATGGCCAACATTCCTCTTGTGTAATGGGCATGGACTCTTTTTGTCACGTTCCTTATCAGGAGTAGTTGTGCTCAAGCTGCTGCTTTGGTAGGCTTATATTTATAAAAGATGGGTCAAAGCCCTTTTTCATTAATATTGGCTAATACATCTCTTGAAGAGAGGGTACAAAATAATAAAAAGAGAAATACATCAATCTTCCTCTTCATCCATATCTCTAGCCACTGGTAGGAACGCGAGGCCTCGATTCTCAATTTTCTCTAAAAAGGCATCTGTCTCAGCCAAGCTTTGTCGATAACGAAAGATGTCCCTTCCCACCCTTCGAGCATTGGCTCTAATAATTCGTGCGTGAATGGCAGCTTCATCCATTTGCTCATCTACCTTGGCCATCTTCTCTATAAGCAACATGTTGTTCCGATTCAAGGTATTGTTGTTGGTGTCGATCCGTTCTTTATGTTTTTCTGAAACTTCCAACCTGTTGGTCAACTGTTTCACCTTTTCTCGTTCTTTGTCAGACTTCACCTTCAACATTCTAATTTCAATTTTCTTAGCTGCCAAATCTGCCTTCAAAACCTCCTCTTCATTCCCCTTTCTTTCGAACTCTTGTAATTCAGCTAGCCGACTTTCTATCATCATATATTTCTTGTTTAACTCATCATACTTCTCAATTCGGTCTAACAACTCTGCTTTAACATGCAAGAATTTGTCCTGATTGTACTCAACATTCTCTTGATAGCCATCGAAGTCGGCTTTCAATGCTTCCAACTCAGAGCTGCTTTGCATCAAATCCAAAATCAGTCTTCCTCTTTCTTTCTCAGACTCTTCTATTACGGCCTTTCCTTTGCTCAATTGCAGCTCCAACATCCCTATTTTTGCATCTTTGGATTCGAGCTGTTCGTTTAGAAACACTCTGCTTTTATCTCCTTCCATCATCATCCTTTCTAATGCTGCTTTATCTCCCTTACTCTTTCCCAATTCTATTTGTAGCCTTTCTATTTGCTCCATAAGGTCTTCTTCATTACTGACCTTTTTTCTTTTCAAGGACCCTTCTTCAATTCGTGAAGGCCCATCTTCAGAACATGGCTTTTTCGGAGTGGCAATCGAGGTCAAATTCCTCCACTTTTCATATCCTTCGCTTGAGCTAGGGTCTCTCAAACTTTCTGACTCCTTCTGAATTAGAGTTAAATGGCTCCAATCTTGTTTGATGGTTTCAAGGACTTCTCGCGCGGATTGATCCTTAAAAAAACCGGAAAATTCAGCAAGTCCCACAGTTCTTGGGATGTGTTGTATGCCACCTAATTGTCTTATCACCAGAGCCGGAGCGTAGCTGACATAACCTGTGATCCCAATTAAAGGTACCCAGCATTTTTGTCCACAACTTACTATGACATCAACTGATTTAACCCAAGGGGCCTTCCAACTAAAGTTGCTACTAGGTAACTCTTGGAGTTTTTTCATCCAACCCTGATCCCCTAGGATTCCCCATTCTTCTTCCTCTACTATCTTCAAAGGTTTTTGGTTAAACCACCAAAAATTATTAAAGATCGGCTTCTTGGTTTCAACATGGCTTACCATCCAGATGTATAATAACTGAGTACAACATCTTACTGCGCCTTTCCCTGTTTTTCTAAAATGGTTGAGGGTCAGCAAGGTCTCAGCTAATATGGCAGTTGTAGGGTTGACATGAGTATTTTCATATTCCACGAATGCAGCAGCAGCTTCTAGACTTATAACCCCTTTTAAGCTTGGAAATAACACGAGACCATAGATCCCCAGAGCGATTAACCTGTCTCTTTCTAGCACTGAGACGTACTGCTCCTTTTTCTTTTCTAGTTCAACCTCCAAAAATTTCCACTTTAAACCGCTGCCATTCTTCTCCAAAAATCTGCTCAGATGTGGAATCTTCAATAATTTCGACAACTCAGGAATCACCTTGTCATTTCTCAAAGGAAAATAAACTTGGTGCAGGTGTTTGGGAAACTCCATCAACATTCCATATTCCTCTATAGTGGGACACAAATCCACATTTCCAAAGGAAAAGCATCTGTAATCGGGATCCCAAAAGTTAATCAAAGCTTTAATTGCTGGATTCAATACTCCTATCTTTGCAATTTCCAATAATCGCCCATACTTCCCAAAAAATGCCGCCTCATCAATATTCTGACTATGGCCCAATATTCTTTTCATCTCATATACTACACAATTCAGGTCTTTGACTACTGGAAGCTTCCTTGCATCATATCTAGAGCAATCTCCCTCTGATAGTTGTGACAATTCAGAATTCTGCTCATATTCCACAGTAGTAAATTTGGTAATGATGGCCATCTTATCGTTTCAAAATGACCTGAAAACCAAATACTTTATGGTTTAGGTTGTGTTATGCAAAAATGTATTTTGTGGGGGCATACACCCTATAGCCTGGTTCTAAATCTTTTGTGTTTGACGAGGGTAGGTTGGCTATTCAGTCTCTAAAAAGGGTCTCTTGCTGTCCCAGTGATTGCCCTCGTGGAGGCAATATAGAGGCTTGTAGGCAATGAGATGGTCACATGTACCAACTATTACCAGTCTAAGCACTCAGCGAAGAGTTGGGGTTTACACAAACTTAAACCTTGACTAACAGTCGTAAGGTAAGCTGCTAGTCCCCCACTTAACTTAAAGTTTGTGTGTGCTCTCAATAATCAAAGTATGTGATGCATGTGACAGTTCTATAAGATGTATGAGACAGTTCTATAAATGCATGAACAATATGTGTAGAAATATTTAAAGCGTATAAGCAGGTAACAAAAGGAAAGGCATATTAACAATAAACACACGAAAACAAAAACAAATCAGACAAAAACAAAGCTTAGTCCACAAGGTCCCCAGTGGAGTCGCCATTCTGTCGCACGTGCGCGACGTCGCGGCGATCGTCCACCCACAAAAAAATAATAAAATGTAATGGGGGATGGGGGATATATATATCTGGTCAATGTGGGGAGACAAGGAATTCGTTGTCTCTTAGCAGTGAAAAATGGTGTGGGAGTCGCCACCTAGTATTTTGGTCACTAGGAACCCTAACTGGTCTCAGAGATCGGGCACGGGGACTGGTTGCGTAAAGGGAAGGTATTAGCACCCCAAATACGCCCTACCTAAGGTAAGCTGCATTGTTTATTTGTCTGATAAAATTCAAGGTCTCGTTGTGTTTCCTAGTTGTTGGTCCGTCTATGGTTCAAAACAAATCCTCCTCAATAAGAAGGTCCTTATCTTATCGGGTAAAACCTAACCGTTCTAATGTCTATGTAAAAAAAACATATTTTTAATATGTTTAATACGTTTTATATATAAATTAGTAATCCCAAAGACAAAAAGATTTTTTTAGAATTTTTGAAATATTGGCCTAGTTCTCATGGCTTGAATAAACTGGTTATTAAAGCCAAAATGCATGCTAATACATATATTGTTTTGAAATTTCTTTTGTTGTGTGAAAATATGATGTTATAATATTTATATATATATATTGGAGAGACTAGGCCGTATTTTAAAACAAAACATTTTTTAAAAATATGTATTTTTGTACGCTTTGACGCAAATCGGGTATTTTAATACTGGGTTTGTAAAAAATACAACCAAATATTAATCCACTTTGATAAAATAAATGCCGAAAAATCAACAATATTTTCAAAGATATTTTTAGAAAATTTTTGAAAGCAAAAGACATTTTTTGTTTTGAAAATCTTTGATGTTTTGATGAAAACCGGGTATTTTAATACCTGGTTTTGTATCTTTACAGTATAAAATACCAACCAATATTAATCAAAATATAATAATAAAATTACAACAAAATCACATATATTTTTCTATAATTTTGGCAAATTTTTATAATTTTTTTTTTCATATATATATATATATAAATAATACAAAAATATATATATATATATATAATATATAATATTAAATGGGCTGGGCTGGTCCGGCCCAACCGACTGGGCCGGACTCAGCCCCAAAATTGGTGGGCCGATTTCGGCCCAAAATGGATTGGGCCGATCTCGGCCCAAAAAAGATTCTTCTGGGCCAGATCCGGCCCAGAAGACAGGGCTGGTCCGGCCCACCCGACTGGGCCGGACTCAGTCCAAAATTGTTGGGCCGGTTTCGGCCCACAATGGATTGGGCCGAGCTCGGCCCCAAAACAAAAACTCTTCTGGGCCCGACCCGGCCCAGAAGACAAGGCTGGGCCAGGATCCACCTGGCCCAGCAACCAAAACGGGCGGGGGGAATTATTTCCCCCCCGCCCCTGCATGCAGAACGCTAATCGTTCTGCATGAAGAAAAGAAAAGAAAAAAATGAATGCAAGAATGAGGGGAAGAAGAATTACCTGGCGCGAGGGAGGCGGTGCTAGTGACGTTGCGGTGGAGGCCGGTGGCGGTATCAAGCGGCGCTGCGGCTGCTCCGACCGTCCGGCGGTGTTACTGTGTTTTTTTTTTTTTTTCTTCCCGTTAACAACTTTTCCCTTTCTCTTCCTATGTTTCCGTTTGCTCCTTCTCCCTCCTCTGTTCTATCTCAGTCTGTTTTTTTTTTTTCTTTCGTATGTTTCTTTTCTTCCTTCTCTCTCCTTCGTTCTATCTCTTCCTCTCTCTCTCCTCTGTTTTTTCGTTTTTTTCTCTTCCCCCTCTGTCCTCCCTCCTTTTTTTTCTTGCTGTTGTGTTGGCTGCTATTTATAGAGCCAAGTGAGTGGCTTTCCGCTGTGGAGCATGGGGAGCAACCGGCCGGTCGGCCATTGGGCGCGACTGCCAAGGCTCGGCCCCCCCTCCCTCGGTTTTCTGGCAGGTGCGCGGTGGGTGGTCGGCCCTTGTGTCCGGTCGGTGGGCTTCAGGCGAGAGAGTGGCCGGCAAAATTCAAAAAAAAGCTTCCCTTTTTCCTTCTTCCCCGCTGCGTGATCGGGGGGAAGAAGATGAACAGTGTCGTTCAAAACGACACCGTTCTGCTCTTTCCTTTTTTTTTTTTTTTTGAATGCATGAAACGGCGTCGTTTTGGAGAAAACGCGCCGTTTCATTTAAATGTGGTGCCAAAACGCGCCAAATTTCAACTCAGCCCTCAATCCCCTTTTTTTTTCTTCAATTGCATCCCTGCCAATTTCGGTCTTCGCCCCTCTATTTGGCCGCGTTTTTCACTTTGGTCCTTGGCCTCTGAATTATGCAATTGAGCCCTTAATTGATCAAAAAAACTTCTAATTTCTTCAATTAGGCCCCTGAATCAATTAATTCCAGCCCCTCCATTTACGCGCCTCTTCCAATTTGGTCCCTGGTTTCGGATTTTCTCAATTAAGTCCCTAATTGGCCCTTAAACTTCAATATTTATGCAATTAGGCCCCTGATTTGACCTAATAAATTCCTAACAAATATATTTTTGCCCCAGAACTTAAATTTCTTCTAATTAAAGCCCAAATTGACTTAAAAATCAATTTTTCTTGCAATCAAATCCCCTATAGATTCATTTAAAAATTCAATTAAGTCCATAAACATCCAAATTTGGGCTTTTCTCCTCAAATTTCAAATTTTCCTTCTCAACAGGGCTCTCCTCCTTCAAGAATATACTGTCAAAAATCCAATCTTTGTATTTTTAACCTCATTGACCAATTTTCCAACCATTTTCTGAGCGCTTCTGCCTCCTGTTATTTTTCTAACCTCCTTTGGCTATATATTTTTATATATATATTTTGTGGGGACCCAAAAATGGGTTACAACATATATAATACTCAATGGGCTGGACTGGTCCGGCCCAACCGACTGGGCCGGACTCAGCCCAAAATTGTTGGGCCGATCTCGGCCCAAAAAAAAAAACATTATCTTCTGGGCCAGACCCGGCCCAGAAGACAGGGCTGGGCCAGGATCCGCCTGGCCCAAGCCAAAACGGGGCGAGGGGGGGAATTATTTTCCCCCCACCCCTGCATGCAGAACGCTACTCGTTCTGCATGCAGGGAAAGAAACGAGAAAATAAACGCGAGGGAGAAGGGGAAGAAAAGTTACCTGGCGCGGAGGCGGAAGTGGTGGCTGGCTGCGTTTCTGGCGGTGCTGTGGTGGAGGCTGGTAGCGGTGTCGCTGCTCCCTGGCGGCGACTCCAAGCAGCGGCGCTGCTGTCTCAAGCGGCGGAAAGAGGGCTTCTTCCTCTTTCCTTCTCCTCTGTTTCCGTCCCTTTTCTTCTCCTTCTTTGGTTTTCTTTCCCCCTGTTTTCCCTTCTTTCGGTTCTCTTCTTCCTCTCCCCTTTCTCTCTCTTTCGGTTTTTTTCCGTTCTCCTCTCTCTCCTCTGTTTTTTTTCGTTTTCTCCTTCTTTCCCCGTCCGTTCCCCTCCTCTGTTTTTCTCTTTTTTTCTCTCCGTCCCCCTTCTCCTCTTCTCTTTTTTCCTTTTTTCTTTCCTCAGCGTTCTTGGGCTCTATTTATAGAGGCCAAGGGCGCTGTTTTTTACAGCTCTCACGGGGAGCAGCCGGCTGGTCGGCCATTGGGCGCGGCTGCCGAGGTTCGGTGGGTGGTGCGCGGTGGGTGGTCGGCCATTGTGTCCGGTCGGTGGGCTCCAGGCGAGAGAGTGGCCGGCAAAAATTCAAAAAAAAAGCTTCACTTTTCCTTCCTTCTTCCCCGCTGCATGTTCGGGGGGGAAGAAGAAAGATGAACAGTGTCGTTCAAAACGACACCGTTCTGCCCTTTTCCTTTTTTTTTTTTTTTTTTTTTGAATGGATGAAACGGCGTCGTTTTGGATAAAACGCGCCGTTTCATTTAAATCCTACAAGACACCAAAACGCGTCAATTTGCAAAGCAGCCCTCAATTATCTTTTGTCCCTTCAATTGCATCCCTGCCGAATTCGAACCCCGTCCCTATATTTGGCCGCGTTTTTCACTTTGGTCCTTGGCCTCTGAATTATGCAATTGAGACCTTAATTGATCAATAAACTTCCAATTTCTTCAATTAGGCCCCTGAATCAATTAATTACAGCCCCTATACTTACGCGCCTTCTTCAATTTGGTCCTTGGTTTCGGATTCCTTCAATTAAGTCCCCAATTGGCCCTTAAACTTCAATATTTATGCAATTAAGCCCCTGATTTGACCTAATAAATTCCTAAAAAATATATTTTGGCCCCAGAACTTAAATTTCTTCTAATTAAAGCCCAAATTGACTTAAAAATCAATTTTTCTTGCAATCAAATCCCCTATAAATTCATTTAAAAATCAAATTAAGTCCATAAACATCTAAATTTGGGCTTTTCTCCTCAAATTTCAAATTTTCCTTGTCAACAGGGCTCTCCTCCTTCAAGAATATATTATCAAAAATTCCATCTTTGTATTTTTAACCTCATTGACCAATTTTCCAACCATTTTCTGAGCGCTTCTGCCTCCTGTTATTTTTCTAACCTCCTTTGGCTATATATTTTTATATATATTTTGTGGGGACCCAAAAATGGGTTACAACAAGTTGCGTAAAGGGAAGATTTTAATACCCCTAGTACGTCCTATCTAAGGTAAGTTGCTTGGTGTTTAGTTTGCTTTATAATTGCTATGTTGTTGATGTTCTCTAATCCCATCAGTTTTTATGATGTGTTTGCTGTTGCCTGAACTTATGATAATTTCAAAAATTTCTCTTTTTAAACTTAATAATTTCAAAAATTATTTTAAATTAACTCACTAACACATTCTCTTTTTAAACTTCAATTTTTTTTTATATATATATAACCATTGGTTGATATTAATTTCCTAACGCATCCGTTTGTAAAAACAAAATACTTTGTCAATGTCAATAATAATAATAATAATAATAATAAAACAATATAAAAAATTGATTTAGTATTTTTGTCAAATAGTGTGGAGGACTAGAAAACCAACACACGGAATCTCATAGAGCCACCCAAGAGGGACTGGTAGGAATCCAACTTTGAAATGATATTCTTTATGATATTTCATGTTGAGAGATGATTCAATACAATTGGATTAATAAATATATTTTATAAGGATATTTTAAAAATAAAAAATATTATGTCTGAAAATATAGCATCTATTCTCTGTATCTTTTATTTTAAAAATATAAACTTCATTGTAAAATTATTTCAGAAATAAATTTATTTTTATATCGATAAGAATGTTTTATTTTGACGATAAGAGGGAAGATTGAAATAAATAAGAAAAATTGGCTCTTATAAAGATATTTTTTTGACACTCTTAAACGATATGTGATATGGCCAGGGGTTGAGATAAAAGAGAAAAAGTTAAATTGTGGATGTTGTGTGTAAATGAAAAGGTTGATGAATCTGGACAGATTCATCTCCTGACTTTTGGAGAGAATTCGAGTAGGAGGATGAGAGAATTATGATCAAGTTTCTTCATAGTAATTGTAGTTTTGGATGTTAGCTAACAAAGAAAATTAGACTTGCTCAATATGGAGCTGTAGAACCCCAGCTATGGGTCATCAACCGAGATTGGGTCCTGACAGACCCTGTAAGGTAGTGTTTGTTGATGAGCAATTTTGACTATCTCAAAGGGAGAACTGGGTTCTCCTTCCTTCAGAGAACTTGTAGCCTCGTGTATTAGCTTTCCAACGATACTAATCCCGCTTGAAACAGAGTTCAATAACTCTAGATATAGTTAAAAATGTGATGAGTGTTCAGACAGTAACAGTTCAAATGTCTAGACAAATTAATTCTTTTTTTCGTAATTAAGTCCAATATTATCAACTATATATATTATACTCAAGCACGTATAATTTTAGGTAAGTAAAATCAATTGATCCTACTAAAAAAAGTAAAAGTAAAATTAAAAAGTCCAAAAGAAAAAAAAAATTGGTTAAAATTTAATTTGGTCCCTCTAAAGTCATCAATATTTGCTTCTATACCTTAAAATCTCTCAATGCTACCGTTGTGGTTTTCTAAACGTTTCAATGCCACTCCCAACCATCAACTAAACTATTTTTTAAATTTGCTTTTTGAGTTTTTTAGGTTTCTAAATGCATGTGATAACATAGATGTTGATTTGAGAGGGAAAGATGAGAGAAAAATCATAAAAATAAAACAAAAATGTGATAAAATTAACCTTCTGTTAGTTTTTAATAATGAAGAGCAAAATTTAAACTAGAAGAGTAGAACTGGAAAGTTGATAATCTATATGCACGAAAAAGATAGTTTATCCAAATATTTCGTAAGAAAACGATCTTATATATCATTCTTGAGGTACAAGTACATGCATGTTACAGCATATTGTCAGACTGTTTTTTTTTTTCTTTTTCGTTTACAAGAAGTCATATTATTAGACTGCTGTTTTGCATAATTTTATCATCGTAACAAAGTGACCAAGACCACCTTATTTTCTATAAATTATTTATTATATTATTTATGGAATATTATCTTCCTTGACTTAGATCTGCATGTTAACTGATTAAATGACTGATATCGGTTGGATAAGCATCAGATGGAAGAATGGCATTGTACGATCTTCTTGCAGTGAATTGGTTCAAAGCTTCGGTAGGATGAATTGCATCCCAAAACGCATATTCAGTCCTATTTTGGCATGGGTCTTGAATGCATTGGCCATCACTACGTGCTGGACAACATCCAACGTTTGTAACCCTAAACCCTGTTATGCACAAAACAGACAATTTCCATTGCTTAGAGCCAAATATATAGTAATCATTAAAACAAGAAATTATTAGGTATACTGTGAATCGTATGTTGGGTTGTTGCCATTGCATGTGCACCCATCCAAGATGTCAAAGGTTGGCAGCCACCATTGTTGAATGAGCTGGAGTTTGGCAGCCACCAATGTTGACAACAAAGCAAGAACAGCTGCCATGAAATGCCTATAAATAGAGACATTATGAGAGAGCAAAATGTGAGAGAGAACGTGAGTGCAGTAGAGAGATCAAGAGAGAAAGAGAGGCTGCAATGGCAGCAGCCTTGCTGCCATTGCAGCAGCTGCAAGTGCAGCAAAAATGAGTTGATGAGTTGAGTAGAGTGGATGTAATCCTCCTCCTATGTATTGTAACCCTTTCTCTATCTCTAATACAATGACTCTCTCCCGTGGATGTAGGCGGTTTTGCCGAACCACGTAAAATATTGTGTCTCAGTGTGCTATCCCTCCTTTGAGCAACTCTCAGTACATCCCAGGTCGGATTTCCCCAACAATTGGTATCAGAGCTGATGGTTTAAAGGGGTGTTTGATTTTTGCTCAAAAATGAACGTTGTCAAAATTGTGTTTTGACCATACCCCTGTGTAGAGGCGGAAGAGACGAAGCCAACGGTGAAAACGGTGTCAAAATCGGACGTCGGACATGGCCGCACTCTCCATCACTCTCCGGCAAGGCGTCTGTCCACGCGCGCAGACGCGCCCCACGCGTCTTCTTCACCCGGATGAGTTGACCCGACCCGAATACCAGTTGACCCGACCCATGTGGCTGACTCGGATAAGGATGACGTCAGCATGACGTAAAAGTGACGTCATCATGAACAGTAGACATGTGAGGGATGCCATTAGCATGATGTAATTGTGACATCATCATGTACAGTAGCATGGCCCATGATGACATCAGCTTGATGTAATGGTGAAGTCATCATGCACAGTAGGCATGCCATGTCATCAGCCACGTCATAGACCAGTCAGCGTCTAGTCAGCAGCCACGTCACCAAAGTGGGACCCACCTGCCACGTCACCAGACTCAAGCCGAACTGAGCCGAGCCGAGTTGAGCCGAGCCGAGCCAAAAAGGAGCCGAGCCGCGAGCCAAGGGATAAGATTCTGTGCAGCGGAGTTTACGTGCAACCAGATCTGATATTGAATCTGGGCCGTTCATCAGGCCAGAATTGTTTTGATCAAATCTTAGCCGTCTGAAATGCGATTTGGACGATTTCAGACTTGTTTCCAGCTAATTTGATCGTTCCGGATGCAATGGTACGGTCCGATCGTTGAGATTTGAGACCAAAAGTGGTGGTGGTGAATTAACAAAAGAGATTGCCCGATCAGGAGGCATCTAAAGGTCATCGTGGTGGTCGATAATGATGAAGAAGAAGAAGGTGCACATGTTTACCCAATTATATGTGCCGAACTGCTAAATGGGGAGAATTTGAATTGCTTTGAAGAAAGGCAAAATTGGGACACTCTAGACACCCGATCATGTGGATAATTTGAGGTGAAGAGTGGAAATTGATGAAGACCAATCTTGACGAATCTAAGCACTGATAGTCTCGCCAGATGTTGAGAAATGATGTATTAAACCAGTATATTCCAGATCACTTGTAAAGGAAAGCCGCAACAAAGCTAGCAAATGGTTGTATATACGGAAAGACAGTACGATGGATAGATATGGCCTAAGAAGTTCTGTCTAGGAGGTTGGGTTTTAAGCGGGACCAGTGTGACCCCTCCAATCTTTCCTGGGAACTTGCTTAGTGGAAGGATTATCCATACAGTACTATTTTCGTATATATAGCAGTTTGTAATGAAACGGTTGAAGACTAGCAGGATGACGGCACAAGGGAACAGTTGGGTTCCGTATGATCAAGGATCTGATGAAGTGGTGATTTCTCCAAAGAAGTTAGATTCGGTGACTGTGATTTCTCGAAGGGAGAATTGATGAAGACCCTGATAATGGAAGAGAAATACAGCAAGGGGATAAAGATTGGCACCCTATTTTGACTTGGACAGGTGTTGTGACAGGATGAGCTGCTGTCAAACATAAGCAAGGAATAGGGAGAAATCTAGAGAACAGAAATTGCACGAGGGCACACGGAGATTGTGCAGAGGTACCCGTAGGATCCAACGAGGTACTGTAATGAGACACCAGGTGCAAGGAGAAGAAGTGTTCTCAGATGAAGCTCAAAGCAGAGACTGTTAAAGTTTGTACAACAGGAAGTCTCTTATGCTTTTGATGAAGACAACAGGCGAAGACCTTTCCAATGCATGCAAGGATGGAAAGAGAGCTGTTGCAGAGGCACCTAATTGAGGGGGTGCTAACGCCTGTGATAAAAGGCGACCGCCTATGATAAAAGGCGAAGACACCAAAGAGAGTTGGTGTAGGTGGAGCTGTCAAGCAGAAAGGCGTAGAAGCTCCAAACATAGAAATCGAGGTGGAGGATTGCGAGGAGTATACCGCAAGTTTCTCTTTCTATGTAATTAGTGGCAGTTATCTCTCCCATAGTGCACATGGTGGTAGAGAACTTTTTTGGAGCCACTTTGAAGCATCTCAGCTGAAGGAGGATGTGACCGCCTATGAAAGGCGAAGACACCTTGGAGAAGGTGTGAAGGCCATGATAGGAGCCCCAGTTCAGACCGCCCCATGACAACGGGCGAAGACACCTTAGAGAAGGTGTATGGGCCACGATAGGAGCCCAAGTTCAGAACAACCCCAGAGCCAATGTGATGGTTGGATATGAGTGGACAGATGGATAGCCAATGAAGTGGCTATGATGAGTATGGAGACAAATGCAGGATTGACTTTCATGGATATTGCCCCCATGCTAAAGATCAATGAGCTAGAAGATATTTGCCTTGGACAATAAGTGGATGACTTGTGGAGCATTAAGACGCGGCTGCTATGAAGAAGCAGAAGGGCATGCGCAGGTTCCGAGAACGAGTTGACTCTTGTCAAGGTGGTGAGCTCGGTAATGGCATTGTAATACTCAGAGTATGAAGATAGATATGGATCAACCTTTATGGGCTGCCCCCATGGTTAAAGGTGGAGAGCTACCTGGACTCTTACGACTAAGAGCGGGAGACTCACGGAGAAGTAAGGCGTGGTTCCTAGGGTGGAACAGAGGGCAGGCGCAACTCCTGGATGAGTAGACTCTTGGAAGAGTGGTGAGCTCGTGATCATATTGAGATACTCAGATAATGACTGTCGCACTTGGAAATATAAATTTCCGTTTGAGGGGGTGTTGTAAGCCTTGATGTGAGGCTTGATGAGTCATTCCGGACCGAGCATGGTTGATACGCTCGAAGGGGAATGTTGTGTCCCAGAGACAAGCGTTAACACTCTTCAGATGTGAAGTGGCAGACCATCTGGTTGTAGTGATCCTTTTGTGTGAGAAAAGGTGTGCTTTGGTGACTCTGGTGATTGAAAGGTTTGGCAAGTACCTGCAAACTTGGCCAAAGACGCTCTCAGAATGGTAAGCTTGGAAGAGCTGCAAGATGCAAGCCTGTGCTGAAGAAGCAAGAGGACAGTTGCCCCACATGAATGGCAAAGGGGGGTGATTGTTGGGTTGTTGCCATTGCATGTGCACCCATCCAAGATGTCAAAGGTTGGCAGCCACCATTGTTGAATGAGCTGGAGTTTGGCAGCCACCAATGTTGACAACAAAGCAAGAACAGCTGCCATGAAATGCCTATAAATAAAGACATTATGAGAGAGCAAAATGTGAGAGAGAACGTGAGTGCAGTAGAGAGATCAAGAGAGAAAGAGAGGCTGCAATGGCAGCAGCCTTGCTGCCATTGCAGCAGCTGCAAGTGCAGCAAAAATGAGTTGATGAGTTGAGTAGAGTGGATGTAATCCTCCTCCTATGTATTGTAACCCTTTCTCTATCTCTAATACAATGACTCTCTCCCGTGGATGTAGGCGGTTTTGCCGAACCACGTAAAATATTGTGTCTCAGTGTGCTATCCCTCCTTTGAGCAACTCTCAGTACATCCCAGGTCGGATTTCCCCAACATCGTACTCCTTGTATACTGAGTAATTCCTCGTATTAATAAATTGTAACATCCTCCACCAACAGGTTGGATGACTTACCGAGCACAGAAGGATCGCCAGATGACATCCCAGTAGAATTCAGGTATATAAAGCGTGCGTCATTGAACTCTCTATTCAGTTGATCAACAAGTGATACAAGTCCTGCGTTAAAAGGGAGGACTGCGTTGTTTATATTGGTCACACAAGAGACATTGTTGCGGCATAGAGTAGAAAATGAGTATGGAATGCTGCCTATTGGTCGAAGTCCAGGCAAGGCAATTTTCCTGGCTCCTAGGTGGTACAGAAGCTGAAGAAAAATAGAAACAAAAGACATAAATTCACAAAAAAGATAAATTAAAATATATATGGAATATAATGCATAAATTAAGGTACAAATACAATTATTATATCTTGAACATAATAAAATTTCTTCAGAACCGAACTAGAAAGCGTGCGAAACGGATAGCAATACCAACCTTTATTTGCTGACTATACTGGTCAATTAAAACCTTGGCATATTGATCAGGGGTGTATAATCGGCTTGTTGTATAATTGCTAGGCATGAAGTAGTTGTTTAAGTAGTCATTACTGCCCAAGCTGACATAATATAAGCACTTATTAAGGTAATTTTCTGCTGCCTGCTTAGTCCCTAGTAATTGAGTCAAGCGACTGAGTGTAGCAGCATGATTTTGCAATTGCTCATTTAGGCTGATTCTATCACCCTGGAACATGTCAACGGAAATAGGAAAAAAAAAAACAAATATAGAAGTTAAATCATAGGACGTTGTAAAAATACTCACAGGCAAAAAATGACTACAACGTAAATTATTTGGTACCAGTTGCCTTCCACTCTCATCACGAATCCCTGATGCCCCAGATGCATAGTTAACACCAACCAATATGTCTCTGCCTCTAGCAGTTGCAAATGGTGGAATAAATTGGTTAAAGCCCAGAAGTTCACCTGCAAATGCCCAAATGTAATGTCTATTCACCATCTGAACCGTATCCGTATGTGCAAATAAATTGTTCTGCTATGATCACGGTTAAGGGGATTTTGACATATAAATTCTATGGTGAAAGAGATAGACACAAGAAAAGAGAGAAACAAAAAAAAAAAAAACTAAGAAATAATTTTTTATGAAGAAGAAAGACATCATTATCATTTTGAACATCCATATGATTTTTTCTCTTCTCTCATGTACTGTAATTATTACTGTAGCATTATAAAGTTTTTCTATGCAGGTTGTTCTATCAATTCACAACTTTTGACTAAATACCTGAACTATACTTCAGGAGAGATGATGTAATTTATTCTTAAACAATATATAATATATGATGAAACTTTATGTGGAAATAATTTCATATGCATGTTATTGTGATATTAATTACGCTATACTACGTGATAAACAAGACTTAAACTGATATAATTTGGTATATATGAGACAAATTATTTTGCATTTCGAAACTAATGTGAAAGTGATAACGTGCAAGGAGACGAGAAGGGAGCACCAATGATATCCACTACGGTTCGGCCATTAGTAAACCTTCCGGTGGTTCCATTTGGGAAGTCAATTCCATATGGGCGGTAATTGGCCTTAGCAGCTGTGACAAGGTTGTTGTTGTTGCCACTATCCGCCAACGAGTCTCCAAATATGAAAAAACAAGGCACCTGTGGAGCGGCATGAGCACAATTTTGCAAATTCGACACCAGCCTTAATAGGAAAAGTAGGAAGCACCATACTTTGATCTTGTCTGCCATTTCTAATCAATTTGCAGGAAATTAAGGTGGGAGCGGTTGAGAAGTATTTGAAGCAATGGAGTTTGAAAACTGCGAGGAGAACAAAGGAATCAATGGTAACACAGCCTGATGAAAACGTTGGGATTATATAGGGTTGGAAGAGGAGTGCAATGCTACAGACATGGTAGCAGTAAATTATTTATATTATTATTATTATTATTATTATTATTATAGTTCACTTTGAATATTTACTTTTAGGTTATTTATATTATTATTTATATGTTTTGAATATTTGCTTTTGCTCATATTTTAAAAAAAATAGCTTTCTTAATTATCTTTTCTTTATTTGGCTATGACGAATGATTTAAACTACTTTTATGAGATTTTGAAATCAATTATTACTTTTAAATAAAATTTCAGACATTTCTATTCTTATTATTTCTAGAAATTATCTAGTTTCGACCATACATTGCATCAATAATGAAAACTAAAAAGTTGTATAGTTTAGCATTTATTCAAAATAGACATGTTTACTCCCTAAGGTAAATTTATTTTATTTCCAGAAAAATGAAAAAATAACGATTTTTTAAATGAATTATATCAGATAGGTGATAACATAAATTGTATGTATTAAAAAAATAACAAAAACAAATTGGTATGATTTTTTATATTTCCCTTTTAAATTAAATACTGGGGATACAATATTTGAGTTTATTCATCATCGTTTATATTTTTAGTTCATGTATACGGATACAAATTTATCATATACTTGGAATAATATATAAAACACCTTACTCAATTATTATAAAAAACACCTTGATTATTATAAAGCATATTAGATTTTTTTTAAATCCAATTATAGGTGTATACGGACCATTGCTAGATTTAAAAAGAATGTTTGGTCCATTTTGCAACGTGATAAAATAAAATATAAATGAAACTGTATTTTATCTCAATTATATAATTTTTAATGTATTTAATTAATTAATAAATACTATAATTTTATATGGATTCTACTGAAAATCCTCTTAGAACTTTGATTAACAAAAAAACTATAATATAGTTATATTTTTAAAAAACTTATATTTTCAAACCATAATTATAAAAACAACTAACACACATGAAATTTGCAACTATTACTCTTGAGGCTACACCAAGGCAGGTGTAGCGTGGGATCAACTCATTTAATATATTTTTTCATATATACTTGGCATTAATTTAGAATTCAATTTCCCGGCGACCCACTAATTTAGAATTCAATTTCCCGGCGACCCCCACCTTGTGCACGGACCATGCTTAATATCTCTATAGACATTATATTGACCGAAAGAAATAAATTATGTAACTGAATCCTGAAATTAACCCCTCGATAACATCATCAAATGAGATTTGCAAGCAATCTTCGAACGAGATCATAATAATAATAATAATAATAATATACAATTCGAATGGAGGAGATGATTAAGATGATTAATTCTAAATTAATAAAATATAAAAGAATAAAATTGAAAGTAAAACTTTAATGAAAAAAAAAAGAAAGCATGGAAAGAAAGCAGTAGAAGATGGAACTTAAAAAAAAAAAAAAAAACCTATTTAAATGAAATGGAGGCTACATCTCAATAGGTGATTTTTTCGGTAGTGATCAATATTGGCGGCTGATTTGGTGACCTCTACACGTATTTCGGAGTCCTTAACTTTATATTGGCCGTAATTCAAAAGGCTGAAGTCACCGTTTTATCTTAAATTGAAAGAATTATCTAATTTCTGGCGCTGGAGAGGTCCTTCAGTACTTTCTTTATAATTTTTTGTTTTGTTTTTTTTATTTTATCCATGTATTTTTTTTATAATCTAATTCTATTGACATATAGTTTTAAATTTTATACAAAGACAAAATTAAAAAAAAAATCATAAAGTAAAATACAAAAAAAAAACACATGATGGATCATAGTTTTTATAATTTTTATTTTCATCCAAAAATTCATTTTATTTATATTTAAGTTTATTAGTTTGAGATATAAGAGAGAAAACAACCAGAAAACAATGAAAAATAAGAAAAGTTAACGGTTGGTCAAATTATAGCCATTAAAAAAGTCTTTCTTAATGTTAATAGGTTAATAAGTAATTTTTTCTTTAATTTAATTTTGTGTTTTAAACTGATTTTGAAATGTTTTGAGTTGAGAGATTGATTTATTAACATAATATGAATGTTTAATTTTGTTAGGGACTGAATTGAAAAAAATTAAGAAAAAAATGGAAATTAACCAAGCATAAGAAATTGAAAAACTAGGAACCAAGGAGCAAAATGCGCCAAAATGGAGAGACTATAATGAAGTTTGGCACAATTAAATCAAAGAAAAGAAGAAACCCTAACCAAGACTCAAAACAACGTCATTTCAAATTAAATGAAACAGTGCATTTTGAGTGAAAAGGGAAGAGCAACAGTTGGAGTTTCAAAATAAACGTCGCTGTTTTGTTCATGGCATTCGCAGATTTTTGGGCAGGAAAGAGGCAAAATCAGTGAGGTCTCATGCAACTTTAGGGCTTAGTTTCGGTCCTGATTAAGTCTCTTTATGGTGCAGAAACGATGGAAATGTGTCTTCTAACATATCAGCTACAATCTTGGTGCACGAAATCAGAGTTTAATTTCCAGAATCAGCTAAATCAACCTCCCTCCATGACTAACTATCGTTCTTTCCATTTGGATGTGAGATTTAGATTGCAAAATCTAACCCTATCTCGATGAATCAAGTAAAGAGCATGTTTTTTAATATGTTGGCTAGCTGCAATGATACAAGAAATCAGGCTTTAACTCTTAGAATCCACATTAGATTTTGTGTCAAACATGCTCACTCAATTAACCTCCTCCCAATACCAGCAACCATCCTTTCGATTTTGATGAAAGATTTAGCTTTCAAAATTTGGTCCTATCTCCATGAATCAAGCAAAAATCATGTTTTATGATATATTGGATACAATCACGATACAAGAGATCATGTTTTAACTCTCCGAATCCAAAAACAAAAATAATACGGTAAAAAATGAATGAATAAAAAATATTTGATAACTGAGTTAAGAAAATACAAATTTGAAGTTTGAGGATTGAATTATAATTTAGGGGTCACTTTGGTTAAAAAAATGAAAGAATTGGAAGTTTGGTGATTTAATTGAACTTGGAATTGTTTAATTAATGAAATCAGAGACCCAATTGTTAAATGTTAGAAGTTTAGGGGTCAAATTAAAAATAGTCATTTCATGTGAAATCGGTGTCGTTTTCAACGCACACTGTTTATCATCTCCTCATACTGAAGACTGGATCAATAGGAGACATAGCCAGCAGATCATGGACCACGATGCCTATGATCCCTCACGGAACGTGCCTCATTTCTGGAGGCATGAACACACGACCTTCCTGGCTTTATAAAAGCTAGAGAAAGGCCTCACAGGGAAAAAGACAGGCTAAAAAACACACAGAGAGAAAGACAGAAATGAAAAAAAACACTGGAACAACACAGGAGCCGAGAACGAAGGCAAAATAAGAGAGTGACGATACTTCCCGGGAGCGGGGAATGATGTCAAGGTCTTTGTTTTGTAAAAAAGGGAGTCGCTACCTAGTATTATACTCATTGAAAACCTAACTGGTCTTTCAGAGATTCTAAGGTAAATGATTAGTTGCGTAAAGGGAAGATTTTAATACCCCTAGTACGTCCTATCTAAGGTAAGTTGCTTGGTGTTTAGTTTGCTTTATAATTGCTATGTTGTTGATGTTCTCTAATCCCATCAGTTTTTATAATGTGTTTGCTGTTGCCTGAACTTATGATAATTTCAAAAATTTCTCTTTTTAAACTTAATAATTTCAAAAATTATTTTAAATTAACTCACTAACACATTCTCTTTTTAAACTTCAATTTTTTTTTATATATATATATAACCATTGGTTGATATTAATTTCCTAACGCATCCGTTTGTAAAAACAAAATACTTTGTCAATGTCAATAATAATAATAATAATAATAATAAAACAATATAAAAAATTGATTTAGTATTTTTGTCAAATAGTGTGGAGGACTAGAAAACCAACACACGGAATCTCATAGAGCCACCCAAGAGGGACTGGTAGGAATCCAACTTTGAAATGATATTCTTTATGATATTTCATGTTGAGAGATGATTCAATACAATTGGATTAATAAATATATTTTATAAGGATATTTTAAAAATAAAAAATATTATGTCTGAAAATATAGCATCTCTTCTCTGTATCTTTTATTTTAAAAATATAAACTTCATTGTAAAATTATTTCAGAAATAAATTTATTTTTATATCGATAAGAATGTTTTATTTTAACGATAAGAGGGAAGATTGAAATAAATAAGAAAAATTGGCTCTTATAAAGATATTTTTTTGACACTCTTAAACGATATGTGATATGGCCAGGGGTTGAGATAAAAGAGAAAAAGTTAAATTGTGGATGTTGTGTGTAAATGAAAAGGTTGATGAATCTGGACAGATTCATCTCCTGACTTTTGGAGAGAATTCGAGTAGGAGGATGAGAGAATTATGATCAAGTTTCTTCATAGTAATTGTAGTTTTGGATGTTAGCTAACAAAGAAAATTAGAATTGCTCAATATGGAGCTGTAGAACCCCAGCTATGGGTCATCAACCGAGATTGGGTCCTGACAGACCCTGTAAGGTAGTGTTTGTTGATGAGCAATTTTGACTATCTCAAAGGGAGAACTGGGTTCTCCTTCCTTCAGAGAACTTGTAGCCTCGTGTATTAGCTTTCCAACGATACTAATCCCGCTTGAAACAGAGTTCAATAACTCTAGATATAGTTAAAAATGTGATGAGTGTTCAGACAGTAACAGTTCAAATGTCTAGACAAATTAATTCTTTTTTTCGTAATTAAGTCCAATATTATCAACTATATATATTATACTCAAGCACGTATAATTTTAGGTAAGTAAAATCAATTGATCCTACTAAAAAAAGTAAAAGTAAAATTAAAAAGTCCAAAAGAAAAAAAAATTGGTTAAAATTTAATTTGGTCCTTCTAAAGTCATCAATATTTGCTTCTATACCTTAAAATCTCTCAATGCTACCGTTGTGGTTTTCTAAACGTTTCAATGCCACTCCCAACCATCAACTAAACTATTTTTTAAATTTGCTTTTTGAGTTTTTTAGGTTTCTAAATGCATGTGATAACATAGATGTTGATTTGAGAGGGAAAGATGAGAGAAAAATCATAAAAATAAAACAAAAATGTGATAAAATTAACCTTCTGTTAGTTTTTAATAATGAAGAGCAAAATTTAAACTAGAAGAGTAGAACTGGAAAGTTGATAATCTATATGCACGAAAAAGATAGTTTATCCAAATATTTCGTAAGAAAACGATCTTATATATCATTCTTGAGGTACAAGTACATGCATGTTACAGCATATTGTCAGACTGTTTTGTTTTTCTTTTTCGTTTACAAGAAGTCATATTATTAGACTGCTGTTTTGCATAATTTTAACATCGTAACAAAGTGACCAAGACCACCTTATTTTCTATAAATTATTTATTATATTATTTATGGAATATTATCTTCCTTGACTTAGATCTGCATGTTAACTGATTAAATGACTGATATCGGTTGGATAAGCATCAGATGGAAGAATGGCATTGTACGATCTTCTTGCAGTGAATTGGTTCAAAGCTTCGGTAGGATGAATTGCATCCCAAAACGCATATTCAGTCCTATTTTGGCATGGGTCTTGAATGCATTGGCCATCACTACGTGCTGGACAACATCCAACGTTTGTAACCCTAAACCCTGTTATGCACAAAACAGACAATTTCCATTGCTTAGAGCCAAATATATAGTAATCATTAAAACAAGAAATTATTAGGTATACTGTGAATCGTACTCCTTGTATACTGAGTAATTCCTCGTATTAATAAATTGTAACATCCTCCACCAACAGGTTGGATGACTTACCGAGCACAGAAGGATCGCCAGATGACATCCCAGTAGAATTCAGGTATATAAAGCGTGCGTCATTGAACTCTCTATTCAGTTGATCAACAAGTGATACAAGTCCTGCGTTAAAAGGGAGGACTGCGTTGTTTATATTGGTCACACAAGAGACATTGTTGCGGCATAGAGTAGAAAATGAGTATGGAATGCTGCCTATTGGTCGAAGTCCAGGCAAGGCAATTTTCCTGGCTCCTAGGTGGTACAGAAGCTGAAGAAAAATAGAAACAAAAGACATAAATTCACAAAAAAGATAAATTAAAATATATATGGAATATAATGCATAAATTAAGGTACAAATACAATTATTATATCTTGAACATAATAAAATTTCTTCAGAACCGAACTAGAAAGCGTGCGAAACGGATAGCAATACCAACCTTTATTTGCTGACTATACTGGTCAATTAAACCTTGGCATATTGATCAGGGGTGTATAATCGGCTTGTTGTATAATTGCTAGGCATGAAGTAGTTGTTTAAGTAGTCATTACTGCCCAAGCTGACATAATATAAGCACTTATTAAGGTAATTTTCTGCTGCCTGCTTAGTCCCTAGTAATTGAGTCAAGCGACTGAGTGTAGCAGCATGATTTTGCAATTGCTCATTTAGGCTGATTCTATCACCCTGGAACATGTCAACGGAAATAGGAAAAAAAAAAACAAATATAGAAGTTAAATCATAGGACGTTGTAAAAATACTCACAGGCAAAAAATGACTACAACGTAAATTATTTGGTACCAGTTGCCTTCCACTCTCATCACGAATCCCTGATGCCCCAGATGCATAGTTAACACCAACCAATATGTCTCTGCCTCTAGCAGTTGCAAATGGTGGAATAAATTGGTTAAAGCCCAGAAGTTCACCTGCAAATGCCCAAATGTAATGTCTATTCACCATCTGAACCGTATCCGTATGTGCAAATAAATTGTTCTGCTATGATCACGGTTAAGGGGATTTTGACATATAAATTCTATGGTGAAAGAGATAGACACAAGAAAAGAGAGAAACAAAAAAAAAAAAAAAACTAAGAAATAATTTTTTATGAAGAAGAAAGACATCATTATCATTTTGAACATCCATATGATTTTTTCTCTTCTCTCATGTACTGTAATTATTACTGTAGCATTATAAAGTTTTTCTATGCAGGTTGTTCTATCAATTCACAACTTTTGACTAAATACCTGAACTATACTTCAGGAGAGATGATGTAATTTATTCTTAAACAATATATAATATATGATGAAACTTTATGTGGAAATAATTTCATATGCATGTTATTGTGATATTAATTACGCTATACTACGTGATAAACAAGACTTAAACTGATATAATTTGGTATATATGAGACAAATTATTTTGCATTTCGAAACTAATGTGAAAGTGATAACGTGCAAGGAGACGAGAAGGGAGCACCAATGATATCCACTACGGTTCGGCCATTAGTAAACCTTCCGGTGGTTCCATTTGGGAAGTCAATTCCATATGGGCGGTAATTGGCCTTAGCAGCTGTGACAAGGTTGTTGTTGTTGCCACTATCCGCCAACGAGTCTCCAAATATGAAAAAACAAGGCACCTGTGGAGCGGCATGAGCACAATTTTGCAAATTCGACACCAGCCTTAATAGGAAAAGTAGGAAGCACCATACTTTGATCTTGTCTGCCATTTCTAATCAATTTGCAGGAAATTAAGGTGGGAGCGGTTGAGAAGTATTTGAAGCAATGGAGTTTGAAAACTGCGAGGAGAACAAAGGAATCAATGGTAACACAGCCTGATGAAAACGTTGGGATTATATAGGGTTGGAAGAGGAGTGCAATGCTACAGACATGGTAGCAGTAAATTATTTATATTATTATTATTATTATTATTATTATTATAGTTCACTTTGAATATTTACTTTTAGGTTATTTATATTATTATTTATATGTTTTGAATATTTGCTTTTGCTCATATTTTAAAAAAAATAGCTTTCTTAATTATCTTTTCTTTATTTGGCTATGACGAATGATTTAAACTACTTTTATGAGATTTTGAAATCAATTATTACTTTTAAATAAAATTTCAGACATTTCTATTCTTATTATTTCTAGAAATTATCTAGTTTCGACCATACATTGCATCAATAATGAAAACTAAAAAGTTGTATAGTTTAGCATTTATTCAAAATAGACATGTTTACTCCCTAAGGTAAATTTATTTTATTTCCAGAAAAATGGAAAAATAACGATTTTTTAAATGAATTATATCAGATAGGTGATAACATAAATTGTATGTATTAAAAAAATAACAAAAAAAAATTGGTATGATTTTTTATATTTCCCTTTTAAATTAAATACTGGGGATACAATATTTGAGTTTATTCATCATCGTTTATATTTTTAGTTCATGTATACGGATACAAATTTATCATATACTTGGAATAATATATAAAACACCTTACTCAATTATTATAAAAAACACCTTGATTATTATAAAGCATATTAGATTTTTTTAAATCCAATTATAGGTGTATACGGACCATTGCTAGATTTAAAAAGAATGTTTGGTCCATTTTGCAACGTGATAAAATAAAATATAAATGAAACTGTATTTTATCTCAATTATATAATTTTTAATGTATTTAATTAATTAATAAATACTATAATTTTATATGGATTCTACTGAAAATCCTCTTAGAACTTTGATTAACAAAAAAACTATAATATAGTTATATTTTTAAAAAACTTATATTTTCAAACCATAATTATAAAAACAACTAACACACATGAAATTTGCAACTATTACTCTTGAGGCTACACCAAGGCAGGTGTAGCGTGGGATCAACTCATTTAATATATTTTTTCATATATACTTGGCATTAATTTAGAATTCAATTTCCCGGCGACCCACTAATTTAGAATTCAATTTCCCGGCGACCCCCACCTTGTGCACGGACCATGCTTAATATCTCTATAGACATTATATTGACCGAAAGAAATAAATTATGTAACTGAATCCTGAAATTAACCCCTCGATAACATCATCAAATGAGATTTGCAAGCAATCTTCGAACGAGATCATAATAATAATAATAATAATAATATACAATTCGAATGAAGGAGATGATTAAGATGATTAAGATGATTAATTCTAAATTAATAAAATATAAAAGAATAAAATTGAAAGTAAAACTTTAATGAAAAAAAAAGAAAGCATGGAAAGAAAGCAGTAGAAGATGGAACTTAAAAAAAAAAAAAAAAACCTATTTAAATGAAATGGAGGCTACATCTCAATAGGTGATTTTTTCGGTAGTGATCAATATTGGCGGCTGATTTGGTGACCTCTACACGTATTTCGGAGTCCTTAACTTTATATTGGCCGTAATTCAAAAGGCTGAAGTCACCGTTTTATCTTAAATTGAAAGAATTATCTAATTTCTGGCGCTGGAGAGGTCCTTCAGTACTTTTTTTATAATTTTTTGTTTTGTTTTTTTTATTTTATCCATGTATTTTTTTTATAATCTAATTCTATTGACATATAGTTTTAAATTTTATACAAAGACAAAATTAAAAAAAAAATCATAAAGTAAAATACAAAAAAAAAACACATGATGGATCATAGTTTTTATAATTTTTATTTTCATCCAAAAATTCATTTTATTTATATTTAAGTTTATTAGTTTGAGATATAAGAGAGAAAACAACCAGAAAACAATGAAAAATAAGAAAAGTTAACGGTTGGTCAAATTATAGCCATTAAAAAAGTCTTTCTTAATGTTAATAGGTTAATAAGTAATTTTTTCTTTAATTTAATTTTGTGTTTTAAACTGATTTTGAAATGTTTTGAGTTGAGAGATTGATTTATTAACATAATATGAATGTTTAATTTTGTTAGGGACTGAATTGAAAAAAATTAAGAAAAAAATGGAAATTAACCAAGCATAAGAAATTGAAAAACTAGGAACCAAGGAGCAAAATGCGCCAAAATGGAGAGACTATAATGAAGTTTGGCACAATTAAATCAAAGAAAAGAAGAAACCCTAACCAAGACTCAAAACAACGTCATTTCAAATTAAATGAAACAGTGCATTTTGAGTGAAAAGGGAAGAGCAACAGTTGGAGTTTCAAAATAAACGTCGCTGTTTTGTTCATGGCATTTGCAGATTTTTGGGCAGGAAAGAGGCAAAATCAGTGAGGTCTCATGCAACTTTAGGGCTTAGTTTCGGTCCTGATTAAGTCTCTTTATGGTGCAGAAACGATGGAAATGTGTCTTCTAACATATCAGCTACAATCTTGGTGCACGAAATCAGAGTTTAATTTCCAGAATCAGCTAAATCAACCTCCCTCCATGACTAACTATCGTTCTTTCCATTTGGATGTGAGATTTAGATTGCAAAATCTAACCCTATCTCGATGAATCAAGTAAAGAGCATGTTTTTTAATATGTTGGCTAGCTGCAATGATACAACAAAATCAGGCTTATGATGTGTTTGCTGTTGCCTGAACTTATGATAATTTCAAAAATTTCTCTTTTTAAACTTAATAATTTCAAAAATTATTTTAAATTAACTCACTAACACATTCTCTTTTTAAACTTCAATTTTTTTTTTTTTATATATATAACCATTGGTTGATATTAATTTCCTAACGCATCCGTTTGTAAAAACAAAATACTTTGTCAATGTCAATAATAATAATAATAATAATAATAAAACAATATAAAAAATTGATTTAGTATTTTTGTCAAATAGTGTGGAGGACTAGAAAACCAACACACGGAATCTCATAGAGCCACCCAAGAGGGACTGGTAGGAATCCAACTTTGAAATGATATTCTTTATGATATTTCATGTTGAGAGATGATTCAATACAATTGGATTAATAAATATATTTTATAAGGATATTTTAAAAATAAAAAATATTATGTCTGAAAATATAGCATCTCTTCTCTGTATCTTTTATTTTAAAAATATAAACTTCATTGTAAAATTATTTCAGAAATAAATTTATTTTTATATATATACATTTTAATTAAATTTTTTTTTGGTTTTATTGTTTCTGTTTCCATTATCACGAGATAATAATCAAATCATGTTGATAGACAATCTTTTTAGGAAGCTACCTGTGTGAGGCTCGAACATGAAATTTTTATATAAAGAGAGTCTCTTTTCTCCGTTTCACACACAAATGAATACGTGAACGTAAAATTCTTCTTTCTTAGTTCGGATACTTCCTCTCCAATTTCCCTTGATATCCAGGGGATGTTTAGTAGTGTGGTTGTAATTGCTTTTCAAATAATTTTTTATATTAAAATACATGTTAATAATATTTTTTTATTTTTTAAAAATTATTTTTAATATCAGCACATCAAAACAATCCAAAACATACAAATTATATTAATTTTTAACAAAAAAAATTAAATTTTTTAAAAATATAATATTCATCGCATTCCCGAACGATTTATTATTATTATTATTGACCTACTAATCTTCCCGTTGACTAGACAAAAAATGGAAAGGCACAAGTCGTCTAGTACAGACAAAGTTGTACTTTTAAGTCTGTACTTATATATACATTTTATAATATTGACTCACGCTTTGGGGTAATAATAATTTTTATTTTAAATGTAAAAACAATAAAGCATGATTTTGGATGCATTGAATCTAGATTTAGAGCCACACCCAAAAATTTTAAATCCGGCTCCGCATAGACTTGGATCTGGTTGCGGTTCTTATATCTATTATTATATTATAATAATTTAAAAATATTAAAAAATATTAATTTAAATTAAAAAAAATTTTATTTTTATTTTTTAAAAAAGTATTTTTTAAACGTAAAAATAAACGTGCTTTAATAAGAAAATTCAACACAATCTAAAATTAACAAAAAATTATCATCACTCAACTTTTATACAATATAAACAAAATCACATCAATTTATTTGCTTTTTACAATATGAAAAAAAATCAATAAGAGAAAATAAAAAAATTTAAAGAGGAAAAAAATAAAATTGAAAATATCTTAAAAAAATTAAAGAGGAAACAAATTAGTTGTGAGTGTAGTGGGCGCTGCTCTGTTATGCGCTATTCATGATGCTATTGTAGAAAATACTTTAGTTGAAAATGATGATAATGCAAATACATTCCGTGCTTTTAACCTAAGTCAAATATTTTTACATTTGAAAAAAAAATATTATTGACCCGCTGTGGAGCAGAGGTCAATATGCTAACTGGTATATTATTACGTAATGATTATTTTTTAAAAATATATTGAGATAATATTTTTTTATTTTTTAAAATTGGTTTTTTATATCATCACATCAAAACAATACAAAAAAATATATAAAAAATTAACTTGAATTAAATAAAAAAATAAAAAATTTCAAAATTTTTTTAAAGCATTTTTAAAAGGTAAAAACAAACATGTTTTAATAAGAAAATTCAACTCAACTTCAAACAAAAAAATAAAATCATCACCTAATTTTTATACAGTAATATAAATTTATTTTCTTTATCATATAACAAAAAAAAATTAAATAAAAAAATCTAAAAAAAATTAAATAAAATTAAAAATATCTAACAACCCAATCAAATTCAATAATATTAGGTACGGCTGCCCGACATCACCTAATAGTGATGGCGTGCCTGGCTGAAAGCATAGAAGACAAGGTAAGAAAGACCCCACATGATGAAAGGTCGACTATAATAATGCATAAAGCTCTCTTCAGGCAGCCTAATAACTCTAAAAGTGGATTGCAGACCAAGGAAGATGGCTACTGCACTCTCTGATATTTTCAGAATCCCATCTAGCTTACTTGTGCTTATGTTACTAATGTTTTGCATGGAAGCAATTAACTTGGAGGCACAAGTTGGGAGCCTTGCTCCTGATGAAGGTACATGCATATTTTTAATTTGGTTCCTGCAAAATCCTCACTGCATCATACTCCTCGATAATACAGTCATCACTCCTCATTTAAAAAGAAAAGAAAAAGGGGGTATTTGTAACAATAATAAATATTACATTTCAAAATATTTTTTATTTAAAAATATATTTTTTATTTATTAAAAATTTAAAACAATTTGATGTAAATTAGATTGTCCATGGAGTTCTTAAAATCGCAGCAAAGAGCATTAGATTCATGTAAATTCTTTGATCCCAAACGGTCACATGAGCTATGTCAACTATAGTTGTCAAACGTGATCTAGGATATGAAAAGAAAATAAAAATTTTAGATTAATAAATATATTTTAAAAATAGCATAATTACAACAACTCTCGCAATAAATACATATAAATTTTTATTTTATTTTTTACATTGATATTAGAGCTGGATTCAATATAAAAAATACATACAAATTTCTATTTTATTTTTTACATTGATATTAGAGCTAGATTCAATATAAAAAATACATACAAATTTTTATTTTATTTTTTTACATTGATATTAGAGCTAATATTTTGGTCAAATATTATGGAGGACTAGAAAACCAACGTGCTAAATTTTCATCTCAGCATATTAAAAGCATAAGAAAACACACAGAATCTCATAGAGCCACCCAGGAATCCAACTTCGAAATGATATTCTTTAAGATATTTCATTTTGAGAAATTATTCAATGCAATTGGATTAATAAATATATTTTAAAAATAAAAAATAAAAAAATATTGTTTCTGAAAATATGTAATTTTTTCTTTGTATTTTCTATTTTAAAAATATAAAAATTCATTGTAAAATTATATTAGAGACAAATTTATTTTTATGTGGCTATTTTTTTAACTAAATATATTTTTAGTTTTTAGTTTTATTGTTATTGTTTCTATTATCATTACATAATAATTAAATATTATCTAATAAAAAACGTTGATATACCATCTTTTTAAGAAACAACGAGGGAGGCTGCATGGAATATGAAATCTTTATATACAATGAGTCTCTTTGATGGTTTTGTGGATTCAAAGAATTATATAGCCTATCTTTTGTCCCTTTTTGAACGTAAAATTCTTCTTTCTTATAGTGGGATACTTCCTCTCCAATTTCCCAATGATATTTATTATTATCAATCTTCCCGTTGACTAAGAGATAAAATGCAAGGGCACAAGTGGTCTCGTACAGACAATGGTATACTTGAAGAAGTGTGGGCTTATATATATATATATATATATATATTACGTTCTCATATTCACACGCAAATGATACTTCCTCTCCAATTTCCCAATGATATTCTTATTATTTTTTCACCTACCAATCTTCCCCGTTGACTAAGAGATAAAATGGAAGGGCACAAGTGGTCTCGTACAGACAATGGTACACACACACACACACACACACAGAAACACCCCACATCATCCTGAAAGGTCAACTATAATGATGCATAAAGCTCTCTCCAGGCAGCCTACTAACTCTTAATTAAAGTGGATTGCATACTAAGGAAGATGGCTACTGCACTCTCTGATATTTTGAGAGTCACATCTAGCGTACTTATGCTTATGCTACTAATGTTTTGCATGGGAGCAACTAACTTGGAGGCCCAAGTTGGGAGCCTTGCTCCTGATGAAGGTACATATATATATATTTTTAATTTGGTTCAGATGGGCAGATTCTTAATGTTTAGAGGAAGACATACACTTGTAATGCCTTCTTCTAGCAGGAGTTCTTTTATCTGCAAAATCCTCACTGCATCATACTCTTCGATAATGCAGTCATCAAATTTGATAATTGATTGTATTGCCGGATTCTGTAACTAGTAATGGCATCATGCATTGATTTTTTTACAGAATTCTGTGTTTTTTGCAAACATTTCTTGGCAAGGCATTGTAGAAGCCACCAACTAATCATCCCAGAATTAGAAGTTGAGAATTAATTTTGATTTATGCAGTGGAAACTCTACTTGAAGTAGCAACACAACTGGGCAAACAAGGCTGGAATCGCAATATGAAACTGTGCAATGATACAATTTTACCTCCAAAGCCAGATGCTGACAATAAAGTTGTTTGCAACTGCTCATTTCCTGGGGGTGTGTGCCGCGTTATTGCCATGTATATCTCTTCACTTACCACTCCATGCTTTTATTTTCAATTTTAATTTGAGGTCTGAAGGATTCTGATGGGGCCAGTTCAGGGAATGGAGGAATAGTTGTGCTGTATAAAGTTTCTTCAGAAACCCCATTTCGATAGTTGAATTTTATATCAAGAAATTCGGATAAATTCATTAGCAGTAAAATTATCTAAAAACAAGTATGATAAGGATCTCAAGGAAAACTTAATCATGCTGAAAATGTCGTGAATAGCAAAGAAAGGATCTCCAGCAAAGAAAATTGAGCAATTGTCAGAAGTTTAGGCTTAAGAGTTTGAAGAAAAGCTGAGTTTGTCGAAAAATAATATAAATCTTATTTTAAGATCTTATTTAATAATTTAAATTTTTGAACTAAAATGGTTATTTGACATAACAATATAGTTTTATGGGCCAAGTAATGATGAGTTCGAACTCTTATTATTCTATTTGATAAAAATCAAGTATAAAATTGTATGGATCTCTAATCTCGAGGTTTTCATTTTAGATGTGTGTTAGACAATGCTATAAATCTTTTAGCATAAGTCAAAAATTTGGTTTTCTATTCCATTGGCTGTTGTAGTTATGTCATGTATTTTCCTGACATATGATTGTTGATTTGCAATGGTTGAAAGTTTTGAATTCTTACCTTGTATTGAGGAATTGATGGGTCCCAGTGTTCTTGCAATGCAGATATCTCAAAAGGCAAGATCTTGATGGCAGTCTCCCAAAAGCTATCGAGAAACTACCACAACTTAAACATCTGTAAGCAGTGCTTCAAATTACTACATTTCTACAGATTGAGTACCGTGAATTTGCATCGTATGATTCGATTTTATTAGAACTCTATCTGCTCTGCAGAGATCTCTGGGCCAACTACCTGAGTGGCAATATACCATCTGAATGGGCTAATACCAAGCTGGAAATATTGTAAGAAAATACTGCTTTCATGTTTTCTAGCCAAGGAATTGCTTACTCATAATTAATAGATTGTATAAACAACAGGTCTATCGGCGTGAATAACTTGACAGGAAAAATTCCTAGCTCTCTGGGAAGGATTACCACACTTAGATCCTTGTATGCATTTTTCTACTAGTCAATTTCTTGTCTTTTTTATTTTATTTAAAGCTGTTCAATTGTCTAGTCAGGAGTAATCCTGAGAGATGGCATTTATGCAGGAACGTTCAGAACAATATGTTTTCTGGAACTGTTCCCCCTGAGCTTGGAGGCCTGGTTAACCTGGAGAATCTGTCAGTTCATTCAACCTTTTGTATTAGAAATCAAGTCCTAACTGATTATTGAATGCTAAGTGTTTTTCTCCTTTTGTGATTGCAGAACTCTCAGTGCCAATTATCTCACTGGAGAGTTACCCCCGGCTTTCACTAATCTTACCGGATTGAAGGAACTGTAGGTTCTCATTTCACATGGTTATTGTGTATCATACTCATTAGTTGCAGCATTTGATATTACAGATGCATCTCTTTACTCTCAAAGTTTCTTGATTCTGTGTTTTCCGTTCTGCGAAAGCAGAAGGCTTAGCAGCAATAACTTCACTGGAGGAATACCTGATTTTATTCAGAGCTGGAAACAACTTGATACATTGTACGTGCTAGTTTCTACCACAAGCTCCGAATCTCATCACTGAAGCAGAACCCTAATCCCCCTTTAATTTTGTATTAACAGAGAGATCCAAGCTGGTGGTTTCACTGGACCCATTCCTTCAAGCATCTCTCACTTGACTAATCTAACTGATCTGTAAGATATTTGTTTTAAATTTATGGTCTCAGTTACAACTTTAATCCTGAACATCTCACATTTATATGTTGCCTAATATTGAGCAGAAAAATAAGTAACTTACTCGGAGATGGTTCAGAGTTTCCCCACCTAGAATCTATAAAAGGCATTAAGTATCTGTGAGTTATTCTTGCAGCTGATACTCTCATATTTAATTTACAACACAGCATATATATTTAGCGTACATGAAATTAATGTATATTGCAGGCTGTTGAGCAACTGCAACTTGTCAGGAAATTTTCCCAAATATTTGACCGGAATGGCACAGCTGAAAATTTTGTAATTTTCTCTATCCCTTGTATATCATCCATTCTGTCATTCATCTACATGAAGATTGAAGTGTGAATCTCATGGATACTTAGAGCTGCTGTCTTTAGATTGCAGCTACATTATTATTTGTAAATAACTTTCAAAATGCATTATGAACCATGGTCTTTACCCTTTTTTTTTCCCCCTTCTTTTCGAAAACAGGGATCTCAGTTTCAACAGATTAAATGGTTCACTTCCAACAAATTATGATGGCCTAAAAAGCTTGGAGAAAATGTAAGTATACTATATTATATTACCTTCTGAAATTAATGTTTGCCATATGAAAGCATAATTATTAAACCTAAACCAGTCAGACAACTAGTCCAAGAAAATCCAGGACTCGGAGCATGACCAGGGCCAAGATTCTAGTTGAACCATACAAGACATTGAACTGTCAAACCTATTCAACCTGGCCAAACCCTGTCCAAAACTGATCGGGTCAATATCTTATGAAAAGAATGGAACAAAATTAATTTTTTTAATAAAAATGTTGACCAGAGCTGATCCGATAGCTCAATCCTTTTTTCAAGTTTTTCTCATGGTAGAGTACAGAAATTATGATGATAAACTTGTCCTCCAGACAGTCTTTTACAATGATAGCCTTGGACAAATGTTCAACCAAATGACAATTTTTACTTTCTGCATAGGTATCTTACAAGGAACATGCTTACAGGGCCCATCCCAGATTGGATCGACAAAAGAGATACTCGCTAGTATGTTAGTTTTTTTCTTAATTTCTGTATATAAATTATGATTTTTGAGATTTTTGTTCGTAATATATTTTCTTTTTACTCAATTAGAATTATTGAATATTTTATCCATTAACTCTCCCCTGGAAGACAGAAATGATCAACTTCAGTTCGCCTTTATTGTAACATTCTCAACCCAAAAGCTTAATCATGAACTTCAGGTTTCCCTTATCCTATAACAGATGCGTGTCTGTAGGTTTAATAATATGTCCTAGTCTTTGAAGAACTATACTGATGAGAAGCTGAAAATCAGATTATCCTTCCCAGTTTCCAGATAGTTTTCAGTACAGCTGTGCATGAATGATCAAACTATCTCCAAGGTTTCATTTAGTTATTGTCCTAAGATAGAAGGGACAAATACAATAGGGACAAAAATGTATTTGGTTATAGTGACGAAGATGAAGATATAAAAATAAATTTGTCTCTGAGATAGTTTTGGAATGAATTTTTTTCTGTTAAAATAAAAAAAAAATGTGAGATAGCAGCACTTCTGTCTATTCATCTCTTCTGCCTTGAGATAGCAACCAAAAGCTAACCAATTGCAATATCTTCCAAGTGTCTGGCTATAACATTTGCATGCAATTTTCTAAAAAATTCAGAAATACTGGCTGAATGTTTAAGGAAGCTATCTTTGTGTGCAGCGAAATCGATCTTTCTTACAACAATTTTACTTCGGAAGCAAAATGTAGAGAAACACTGTAAGATTGATTTCATTTTCCTTGCCTTGCCTTTGATTTTGAAAGTCTGCTTCTTTTTACATCACCGTCCACTTCATAACCTACAAAACTTAACTCTTCCTGTCTTGCCAGAAATCTGTTCAAAAGTACTTGGGGAGGGAACTATTCGTAAGCTTCTACTTTGATAAATATCTAAAACATAGATCATTTTATTTTCTTCTTCTCTGTCATTTCTTTTAAATAAGCTGATGATTCTATCTGGCCAATCTTTCCAGGAAACCTGTTGAGTGCCTGAGTGCTTGTTCTGAAGGTACTCTTAAATTTGTAAAGCTATCCGCTTTTACATTTCACCTGGAAGTAGACAGAAAAATGATGCAGGAACAACCTGTCAGCCTAGACTATATATTTATTTCTATATTCGTTGGATCATAGCATCTCAGTCATAAACTCAATGGTCCTTTTGCGTGTGGCTACCCCATCATGCATCCGACCACTAGGATTTCCATCCCAAGAGGAAGATGATGCTCTGCATCATCCTCCTCTGGAAAGAAATCGAATCTAAGACCTTCAACTGGTGTAGGAATAAACAACCTATTGATCCCAAAAGCCTAGACAAATGTTAACGGACAAACTTATTCCTATATTCACTAGATAATGTCCTATTATGTGGGCATTTACATCGTGGGTCGCACCACGATTTCCACTCTAGGAGGAAAAGGATGCTCCTGCATCACAAAATCTTAATTGTTTCTGTTCTGTTTGTTTCGATTTAGCAGACGGTCTGATCCTAACATTTCTTGTGTTATAATCTGTTTAATCATATCGGTGGCCATGAACATTTTTATTTCTATGTGTAGAGCGATATTCAGTGCACATAAATTGTGGGGGACCAGAAGCCACCATTGGAAACACCATCTACGAAGCAGATAATGAGCCAGGAGGTGCAGCAAAATATGCGTCCAAAAGAGAGGATTGGCAAACAAGTACCACAGGACATATCTGGGATGTTCCTGCTTCCTTGGATAGCTACATAGCACAAAACAAGTCCATGCTCAGAATGGACAACTCTGTATTGTACACAAATGCACGCCTCACTCCTTTGTCTCTCACATACCACGTTCCCTGTCTGGTAAATGGGAATTACAAAATCAAGCTGCACTTTGCAGAGATAGTAATCAGGGATAACAGATCCTACTACAGTCTAGGAAGACGGATATTTGATGTTTATATTCAGGTATTTATTAATTAAAAGATCATAGATTCATTCCTTATGCAATTGGAGACAGCATAATTGAACAATTGTTCTCGCAGGACATTGTTGTGTTGAAGGATTTTGATACGGCGAAGGCAGCGGGAGGGGTGGATAAGGTATACATTCATAATTATACAGCACCTGTAACCAATGGAGCTTTAGAGATCCGCCTTCATTGGGCCGGGAAAGGAACAACAATGTCTCCCAAAAAAGGAATATATGGTCCTCTAATATCAGCCATTGATGTGGAATCTGGTAGGTTGACATATAATGGAATGACATAGTAATGAAGGAATAATTAGTACTGTGATCTGACAATACTTGCTCTTGCTGCAATTCTATTTCTGCCTAGACTTCAAGCCACCTGATAAAGGCAGGAGGAAGAGATTCATTGTCGCTGGAGCTGTGGTTTTGCCATTATTCCTCATTCTCATACTTCTATCCACTCTTTGGTGGAAAGGTTATTTGGGAGGAAGGAAATCGAGGGATCGAGGTACAGGTGATACATTTATTTGATTTTGCGAATTCTAGTGAGGAATCCAGTCACTAAAATAACACGGCAATAAGCAATTTTCTGCATCTTATTTGCTGTATGTCTATCCATGAATGCATATATTTGTCAAAGAATTATCTCAATCCAAAGGTTTAAACTGCTTGGCGAAGCTAAAGGAATGGTTTTATATTACTCCCTAGCAATGGTTTTTTCAATGGGAATTATCAATCTCAATGCTGTTTACTTGTAGGACTGCAAAAACCATCTGTGTTCTTCCTTTGATGAATCATTCATGCAGAACAACTAACATATACATATCCTCTTTGTTCCTTGGGTAGAACTTGTTGGGTTAGATCTGCTTACTGGTATCTTCACCTTCAGACAAATCAAAGCCGCAACGAATGACTTTGATCCAGCGAACAAACTTGGAGAAGGTGGTTTTGGCTGCGTCTACAAAGTATAGTACAGATTTTTGTTTTCGTCTAGCTATTTATCCACTATATTATTTATTTTCTCTTATCAAATCAGCAACTTATTTTCTTTGTCTAAAATTATTCTCATTGCAGGGAGTACTATCAGATGGCACTCAGATTGCGGTTAAGCAGCTTTCGGCGAAATCAAAACAGGGGAATCGCGAGTTTGTGAACGAAATAGGCATGATTTCTGCTTTGCAACACCCAAATCTTGTTAGATTGTATGGATGTTGCATTGAGGGGAAGCAATTGTTGCTGGTATATGAATACATGGAAAACAATAGCCTTGCGCATGTTTTGTTCGGTAGGCCTCTGATCACTTCCCCATAGTATCTTATATAAAGTAATGGGAAAGAAAACAAGTTCTTTGAATGGAATATAGATAGAATTAGTGTTGAAGAAATTGATGGGTTGATTTATGCATGATGATTACAGGGACAAAGGAAATCAAGGCAACGAAGCTAGACTGGCGTACAAGGCAGAGGATATGTGTAAGTATAGCGAAAGGTCTGGTTTTCCTGCATGAGGAGTCGACACTCAAAATTGTTCATAGAGACATAAAAGGTACCAATATCCTTCTTGACAAGGACATGAACGCCAAGATATCTGATTTTGGAATGGCCAAGCTTGATGACGAGGACAACACCCACATCGACACCAGAGTTGCTGGAACAATGTGAGTTTCTGATATTAACACATGAAAAATCCTGAAAAGAAGACATTAACAAACTGTAAGGAAAACACACAAGTATTGTCATTTATCTAAGATAGCTTTTAGTCTTAAACAGTATGATGCTGTAACTGGGCTCAAGTGCCGATGGAAGGGGTTAGCTTCAAAATATGTGGTAGGCAGGCATCTAGGGTTCAAATCACACACCGCAGGGTTCTCATGGATCAGGGTTTCCCCATCTATGGCTGTGTTCCTCTAAGACTAACCCTTGGAGAGGTTTTAGTGAATATGCATTATATGGTTACTAGATAGGGTAAGTTATGCCCTATCTAGTAACCATATAATGGTAAACGAATATACTATTCACATTATCATCCAGGGTTCGAAATCCTATCAAAAACAAAAACAAACTATAGACATTTAGCATTTTTTACATGTTTTAGAGAAGCAAACTAGTAAAATGTCTCTGAGTTATTCTTTCTGTGCAGGGGATACATGGCACCGGAATATGCATTATATGGTTACTTAACTTACAAGGCAGATGTATACAGCTTTGGTGTTGTAGCATTGGAAATTGTTTCTGGGATGAACAACGTCAAATTTAGGAGGGATGAAAATTTTGTATGCCTTCTGGATAGGGTAAGTTATGCCCATTTAATCTCTTAATTGTCTGTTCATGTTTACTCTTAGTCAGCTATATATCTAGGTTTTTGTTTTTGGTTATTTCAGGTTCTATATTTACAAAAAAATGGGGACATAATGGAGATGGTTGATCCAAGATTGGGGTCTGAATTCAACAAGAAAGAAGTGGTTAGAATGATCAATGTAGCCCTGCTATGCACAAATCAGTCTCCAGCACTTAGACCTACAATGTCTACAGTAGTGAGCATGCTTGAAGGAAAAACTGATGTCGAGGAACTCGTCATGGTTCCAAGCACATTGGTTGATCCATCAGGGTATGCTACGGCCTCACATAACAAGTTTGCTCAATCTTCTGTCAATGGAAGTTTAAGTGAATCTCAGTCCCTCGTGAAGTCATCAGAGGGACCATGGACTGCTTCTTCCTCTTCATCAGCCCAGGATCTTTATCCAATTAGTAAAAGCTGATGCCACGAACCACAAATTTTTTATCATGAAAAATCATGAATAAGAAACAGATTAAAACTAAACAGTCACAAAAGTACTTTTTATAGTTAGTGTTTCCTGGTATGAATCGTTACTCATTAATCAATACTTATTATAGTTAGTGTATATCCTATAGTGAACGGAGTGATTATATGTAATATTGATTTTATTTATGCAAAAATATATATTTTTATTTATAATAATAATTATTTAAGTTTGATTGATGAATATAGAGTAAATATAAAATTTTAAAACATAAATATTTTGTAAATAAAATTATAAAGTAGTTATAATTACGAGTATTTATATCTATTGTATTAAAATATTGTTTCTAAATATTTATAGTCAGAGTTGTAAAAACTGATATATATTATGTTATTTTTTTTATAAAATAAATGTTTTCCAGTAAAGAAATTGAAAACTATTTCTTTAGAGAAAGAAATAAGATTGGAATATGCTAACAAAATAACAAAAGTATTGGCAGACACTATAATAATCTTCAAATAAATTCCGTAAAAGAACTAATAAATACTTCGATTAAAATATTATCTCAAGAAGTTAGTTTTATATAAATTTAAAAGATTGAAATTTATATGCCATGAAGCTGGATCCTTTACTAAAATGTACGTACAATATTTAAAAATAAATAAATCTTATGCATTACATCGATCTAATTGATTGCTTGTCTTGTGTCAAATATAATTCATTCTCATTCGAATATTAGAGGAAAATTAAAAAACATGGTGGTTTTAATATGTGTTTATTTGATAGTGTGGTTATGGTTGTTTTTTAAAGTGTTTTTTGTATCGAAATGCATCAAAATAATATATATTTTTTATTTTTTAAAATCAACGCATTAAAACGATTCAAAACATATAAAAAAATTAACTTTTAACAAAAAAAAAATTAAACTTTTATAAAACATGATTTGCACCGCTTTTCTAAACGGTGTCTATAGCTCAGAACCTATGCAATCTCTCATATTTTATAATTATATACACTAGAGCCGTGTATTTTTTTTTTATCTCATCAAATTGGTTTTTACTCGATTTGATTATTGTAGGTCAAATTAAAAGCAGATTACTTCTATTCTATTAAAAGAGGACAAGATTTAAAGATAAGGGACCAAAATGAAAAACAAGATTTCAACATTGATGCTATAAGTTAACTCTTGCCCCCCAACTTTTCAACTGGTATTTTTTCAGTTATTATAATTTTTAAAATTGCATTTTTGATCTAGAATATTATTTGTTTTTTTATTTTTCAGTTTTTAATTTGAGATAGAAAAGAGAGTAGCTGATTCTATAAAAGAGGGAGAAAATCATCTTGGTTCCATCACTTGGATTCCATAAATCTAGTGCTATTGTTCTGTTTTTTTGTTTTTTCTTCTTTTACTAATAGTGATTGGTTTTATACAGCCTTGTTTTCTGCAACGTTCCTGCACAGTGACCATGATACCCTGCTACAAATCCAAACTCTGCGGTAGCGACATCAAGTTGGCTTTCAATACTTGTTAACTAGGTTGTCTTTTATATTGTAATCGTGGATTTGTTTTAAAATATATTAAAATAATATTATTTTTATTTTTTAAAATTTATTTTTAATATTACAACATCAAAAAAAATTATAAAAATTAAATTAAAGAAAAAAATAAATTTTATAAAATTCATGGTTGGACCGCGAAGACAAATATTCTTTAAAAAATTATGTTTTGAGATTGTTTGCATTTAGAATGCTTTTCAAGATGATTTTCAATAACTTTTTCTAGCCATGTTCTTTAAAAAATTATGTTTTGAGATTGTTTGTAGTTGAAATGCTTTTCAAGATGCTTTTCTATAATTTTTTCTAGCTTGTACCCCATCAAATGTTTCCTAACCTTTTTTCATTGGATAACTATATTTATAGCTTACAGCTCTATGAATTATTTTCTTGTGAAATTTTTTTAGTTTTTCCATGTGAGATAACTATATATATCCATAAAAAACATGGAATGATTCTTTAACTTTGTCGCACCCGACATCGTGGCGGCCTTAAATTTTTAAAATCTTTGGAAAGAACGGATTTCTGGCATCCTATTCTTTGATGGTGAATGATCTTGTTTAAGGAGTCGCCACCTAGTATTATGGTCACTAGAAACCCTAACTAGTCAACAGAGATTTTATGGTTCGGGACTGGTTATGTAAAAGGAAAGATATTATCACCCCTTAAACATTCTGCCTGAGGCAGACTGCATTGCTGGTTTTGTCTTAAATTGCTAAATGTTTATTAGTTTATGCTATGATGGTTTGCGTGTAATATTCCTGACTCTAGCGCCAGTGAATATTTAACTATGGATACTTCCAACTCTGGCGTTGGTAAATATTACGTAGCTATAAAATAAATTTAAATCAGTATTTTTTATTCCTGACTCTGGCGTCAGTGAATAAACAAAATAAATTTATTTTTACACATACATAATTTTTATTTTTATGTAGCTAAATAAAATAAAATAAATAAAATTAAAATAAAATAAAATAAAATAAATTTACATTAGTATTTTTATTCCTGACTCTGGCGTCAGTGAATAAACCAATAAATTTACTTTATTTTATTTTATTTTTGCATGCATATTTTTTATTTTTATGTAATTTAAATAAAATACAATGAAATAAATTTGAATCAATATTTTTATTCTGACTCTGGCGTCAATGAATAAAAACAATAAATTCTTATTTATTTTTTTATTTATACATACACACATCTTTGTTTTTTTTATTTTTTTTAATTTTTTATTTTTTTGGGGGTTGGGCCCAGCTCAGCCCATGTGGGCTGGGCTGGACCCAGCCAGCCCAGCCCGGTCACTGGCCCAAGCCAGTGACCCGGCTGGGCAAAAATCAAAGAAAGCACGCGTGAAGTGATTTCACGCGTGCATGAACAGAATAGAGGAATTAAGTTAGAATGTGTGAATTGAAATTCAAAGTAAACAGTAACCGGGGAATTAAAATGAAAAGCGGGGAAAGAGAAGCTTACTTACCTGGTAGCTATGAAGATGAAAACGTGATGAAAGATTCGTCGGCTAAGCTCCTTTCTCTTCCCTTCTCCTTTGTTCTTGCTTTTCTCTGATTGGTTTCTTCCTGCCTGTCCCTGTTCTGTGTTTATTTCATTCTCCTGTGGCCTTCTATATAGTCTCTCTGTTCTTGCTCTTTTGTTTTTTGGTTTCTGTGAATTTGTGCTCTGAAGACGAAGGCGAAGCTGGGGTACGTTGGCTTTTTCTCTAGTTTTTCTTCCCCTGTTTCTGTTTCGTTTGCCTTTTTTTCTCAGTTCTCCTCTGTGTATTATTTCTTTGCTCTGGGTTTTTGCCTCTGTTTTTGCTCTGAGTTTTCCCGTCTGGTTTTTTTTTTTTTTTTTTTCGGTTGATTTTTCGGTCCCTTTTATAGAGACCCAGCTGCTTGCCTCTAACCAGTCCTGCCTTTACAGGACTGTTATCTTCTCCGACGAGATCGTGGGCGAGAGACGTGGCCCACGATCGGATTTGTTGCAGATTATCAACTCCCCTGCTGAATCGGGAGCTCCCCTGTTGAAGCGGGATGGAGAAGACGCACGGCTGTTAGCAACGGTGCCGTTTCGGTAAAAAAATGAGAATTTTCAATTTGACCCCTGCCTCTGGAATTTAACAATTTGATCCCAACAATCTTTTAATTTTACCCTTGGATTAATTTCAATTAAGTCCCTGAATTTATTTAATTAATTAAATCAAAGTTTAATTAAGTCCTCAAACTCATTAATTCTTCAATTAAACTCTTAATTTCATTAATTAAAATAATCTAAATTTTAATTAAATCAATTCTCCAATTAAGCTATTGATTTAATTAATTAAACTAGTCAAGAGTTTAATTAAATCTTTAAACTTCCAATCATGTTGCTCTTAACTCAAATTTTAATTCATTCTTCAATTATTTTATTTTTACTTGTTTTTCATCATTTTTTAGAAAATAAAAATAATAAAAATAAAAAGATCAAAAATTGAGTTATGACAATATATATATTCTCTATTCACATGTACGTATATAGACTACATACACATGCACATGTAGTTTCTTAACTCTCCCATCAGAGATAGCTATATATAGCCAACATCTAAAAAAAATGTTTCTTAACTATTTTATGTAAGATATTAAAACCTCAAATATATATATATATTTTTTTCTAGGTTAATTCGAGTCAACTCGTGTGACCCAAGACTCAACTCCTTGACCGGATTAACCCCGAGCCAAGTTTCGTAACTATGGTTTTACCATGACAACCAAGGATTGTTGCCAAAAATATTTTCCCTCCAACTTGGCATTTCAAAGCTTGGGATATGAGTAAATCCAAAATTTATTATGAAAATATATTGATAAAGACCGGATCAATGAAAATTAAATACAATACACAAAAAGAAATTAAACCCAATTTCTTAACCATTCAACAGCCCAAATACTCAGCATTTATCGTCCCTAGAATGGCCTAAAGGACCAAATTCCTTCCCAAAATTATAGTATAAACTAAAAAAAAGAGGTTTTAATGTAGTGTTTTTATTGTTAATTACTGTTGATCCTCTCACATATCAACGTGGATTTCAATAGTGATTTTTTTTTGAAAATTTTCAATTTGATATGTTGTTACCTATTTTTAAGTCCCCACACCAAAAAAAAAAAAAAAATCAAAAAATCAAAAACATTGTCGGAAGAAAACCAAAAAATATGTAACAGTGAGAAGAGGACATAAAGGCGCCCAAAAAATAGCTAAAGATTGGTTGAGGAAGTTTAAAAATACAACGATTAAAATTTAACAATATATTTTTAACTGATGAAGGCTCTATTGACAAAGAAAATTCAATTTGAGGAAGAAAAATTTAAAATTGGATGTTTAAGAAACCAATTAGATTTTGTTTAAGGTCTAATTGAATTTATGGAGGGTTTAATTACAAAATAAAATGATTTTTTAAAGTCAATTTAGGCTTTAATTAGAAGAAATTAAAGTTTAGGGGTCGAATCACAACTTTTAAGATTTAATTTGGTCAAATCAAGGGCTTAATTGCATAAATATTGAAGATTGATGGACAATTAGGGACTTGATTGAAGAAATCCAAAACCAAGAACCAAACTGGAAAAAACGCTAATAAAGCGGCTGAAATTGATCGAATTAGGGGATAAATTGAAGAAATTGAAAGTTTGTTGAACAATTAAGGGTTAAAATGCACAAATTCAAAACCAAGAACTAAAGTGAAAAAGACAGCTAACTTCAGAGCTGGCATTTGAATTTGGCAAGGATGCAATTAAATTGATTCTTAAAACCAAAATCTCAATTAAGGACTAGATTGAACAAATAAAAAATTAAGGACTGATTTGGAAATAAAGACTTTTTGGCACCATTTTCTTTTAAATAAAACAACACGTTTTGTACAAAATGATATCGTTTCATTCACTGTTATAAAACACGAAACGTTGCTGTTTTGAAGGCACTGTTTGCCATCTTCTTCCTCTGGACGCGCTACAGGCAAGGGAAGAAGGTTTTTTCCCCTCCTTTACAACGCCTCTCTCTCTCTCTCTCTCTCTCTCTCTCTCTCCCATTTTCCTAAAAAACCCGACACAATGCACACCCCCTCGTGGCCTACCACCATGATGAAAGGGGCAAAGGAGACAAGCCTTGCGGGCGGCTACCCAGTGGCCACCCAGCCACATTACTCGTTCGACGTGACTGGACAGGGTTAGGGTGGCTCTCTCCTCCTTTCCCCCTTATAAATACCCCCTCACCAAGAGGTGAGAAGGGGGACGAAAAAGAAACATGAAAAAACAGAAGAAAAATCAAAGGATGAAAAGGGATGAAAAAAAGAAAGAAAAGGAAGAAAATAGGGGATGAAAAGTGGAGAGAAACATAAATGAAGAAAAGGATGAGGACAAATGAATAGGAAAAAAAGAGAAAACACAGCAGAGAAGAGAAGAAAGAGAAAAAGAAAACACATATAGAAGAAGACGAAGAACCACCGGCTAGTGAAGCAGCTCCCCAATGCACAATCACCTCGTTTGGAAGAAGAACAACCAGCACCACTGTCAACACCATCGTGAGCCCGACCACTAGGTCAGTTTCCCCCCTCCCCTCCCCTCCCATCCTCATCCTTTTTCTCCTTCTGTTGCTCCATTGTTTGCTTGAACAGTGGAGAGTTTCTCCACCGTTTACTAGGCCGGACCAGTTCCGGCCTAGACTAAAATGGCTAGACCGGGTTCGGCCCAATCCAATTAAAAAAAAAGATATGTTGGGCTGACATCGGCCCACCCCATGTTTTGGGCTGATATTAGCCCAATTCTTTTGGGCCAACCTTAACCTAGTTTCTTTTTGGGCTGACCTCAGCCTAATTGATTTTGGGCTGAAACTCGACCCAACCAGGATGGGCTCAGCCCACATAATTAGGCTGGGGCCATCCCAATATATATTATTATATAATTATAATAATATATAATATAATATTATTTATTAACTAAAAAAACAAACAAAAAAATTTCAAAAAATTCTTTCCAAAAATTTGTGATTTTCTCACGGATTTTTCTACCATTTTTGATTAATATTGGTTTATATATTTATACTTGTCACACTCAACATCATGGCGGCTGTAAAAATATTCTGAAAAAAAACAGATTTATGACATCTTGTTCTTTTGTATGGAAATGTCTTGTTTAAAGAGTCACTACTTAATATTATGTTCACAAGGAATCCTAACTGGTCAGCAGAAATTCTATAGTACGATTCTGGTTACGTAAAAAGGAAGATATTACCACCTCTTAAACGTCTTATCTGAGACAAGTTGCATTTCTAGTTCTGTCTTAAATTGCTAAAAGTTTGTTGGTTTATGCTACGATGGTTTGGTTGAAATATTCTTGACTCTAGTGTTAGTGAATATTTGACTACGGATAATTCAAACTCTAGTGTTGATAAATATTACGTAATAAAAAATAACAATGAATGGTGTTCCTGCCTCTGACGTCAGTGAATAAACCAATAAAATAAATTTAAATTTATGCATGCATATTTTTTTATTTTTAGAAAAATATATCATATATCGGATTTGTATTTCACAGTAAAAATCCACAGATTAATTATATAATGAAGTGCTTTAAATAAAAAAATATGAGAGACTTACAAATAAATTCAAAAGCATCCACAAATATTTTTGGATTTTTATTTATTTTATTTTTTTATTTTGGCTGTGCTGAATTATTCACGTATGCGTGTAACAGTAACAAGCTAATTATATTACCTTTGCACAGTTACAAATGAAACTGAATTTGCAAAGCGGGGAGAAGGAAGGACTTACCTGGTTTTGCAGAGACTTCGCGCGACTCGGCAGACGCTGGGCGAAGCTCCTGTCTTCAAGCTTCCTTCCTGCTCCTTGCTCTTTTTTTTTTCTGTTGTTCTGTTTCTCCCTCTCTTCCTCCTGCTCGTCGTCTCCTCCCCTGTTTTCCTTTGCGTCTGTCTGTTCGGGTGGAGGGGGGAAGTTGGTGCAACCGGAGTCGCGGCTAGCACTGGTCTGGAAGAAGATGATGATGAAGGTGTAGTGTCTGGCCAAAATTTCCTCTCCACTTCTGTTTCGTTCCTCCTGTGTTATCCGTTTTTTTCCCCCTGTTTTTCTCTCGGTCTTCTCCCTTTTTCTCTGTCTCTCCTCCCGATCGTCGTCTTCTCTCCTCTCTGTTCTCTTGAATCTCTCTATTCTTTCTCGGTCCCTTCCTTTCTTTTGTTTTTCCTCCCTCTGTTCGTGACCTTTTCTGGCTTTTATAAAGCCAGAGGATGGCCTCTGTTGACGTTCATGTGTTCGTGCCTCACGATCGTGAGGCACGAACGCCTTAAAGAAACAGGGGACTGTTCAACGTGGCCTCTTAAAAAAGATAATGGGCAGCTGAGGAGACGTTCATGGGAGACGTGGTTCAGAACGGTTTTGGTTTCCTGTTGAATCGGTCCCTGGTCTGGAGAAGGTGATGAACAGTGGTTCAAAACGGCGCCGTTTGTATCTTGGAAATGGCTATTTTTCACTTTGGTCCCTAAACGTTTTAAACTTAACAATTGGGATCTTAATCAGTAACAATCAATTTGTTATTGTGCCCTTGGATTAAATTCAATTGAATCCCTGAGTTATAGTGCCATTTACACAACAATCCTGGGTTTCTGGACTATTCAATTTGATCCTTGGACTATAATTTCCTGCCATTTTGCCTTAAATCAGCTTCAAACTTTGTTGTTTCTTCAATTAAACTTCTGATGTCTTTAATTAATCAAATCAAATTTTAATTAAGTCAGTAAACTTATTAATTCTACAATTAAGCTCCTGATTTCATTAATTAAATTAATCTAAATTTTAATTAAATTCTCAAACTTATTAATTCTTTAATTTCTAACCAATTGACTCTTAAATTTGATAATTTCATCCCTGAACTTCGAATTTGTGTTGTCTTAACCCCATTTTCAACTATATTTATTTTTTTATTATTTATTCAAAAATTGGGTTATGACAATACTGTAAAGATACAAATTCAGTATTAAAATAGCCATTTTTTTTCCAAAATGTTGAAAGAATATATATATAAAAACAAAAAAGAAAATAATTTGTTTTCATGCATACAAACAATTCTCTCAAAAAATAAAAAATTCATATCATACTTTCATATAAATTTTTTTAAAAAAGTATGTATTAACATTCATTTTGAACTTTAATAACCAGTTTATTAAAACCATGAGAATTAAGCCCATATCTCAAAAACAAAAAAAATATATTTTGTTTTCCTATAATATCAAGGATTACAAACTTATATGTAAGACATATTCCCAATATTAAATAAAAGGTAGTTCTTTTTTGTTGACGTTAGAATAGTTATGTTTTTACCTGATAAGATAAGGATCTCCTTATTGAGGAGGATTTTGCTTAAACCGTAGACAAACCAACAATTAGAAAACATGACAATAACTTAGTTTATATATATCAGATAATTAAATGATGCATCTTACCTTAGGTAAGACGTATTAGGGGTGTTAATACCTTCCCTTTACACAACCAGTTCCTGTGCCCGATCTCTAAGATCAGTTAGGGTTCCTAGTAACCAAAATATTAGGTGGCGACTCTCATTCCCCTTTTCCACTGATAAAAGACAAGAATGCCCTTTCCATTTCACCACAAGACACCATGAATTCCAAGAGGACGATCGTTGTAACACCGCACACGTGCAACATGATCTTTAAAATTTTATTTTACACAATTGAACCCTTTTAAGTGCAAATTAGAACCCAATCACACACTTGTTTTAGGGAGGGTTGAATTGGAAGACAAAGGACTAAAGTGAAAAAAATGAGTAAAATAGGTGGCATCTTTAAAATTGGTTTTCATAGTTCATTTTAATCCCCCATATTTTTTTAGTTATTAGGTAATTGGTTCCTCTAATCATCAAGAATTTAATTTTAGTACCAAATTTCATTTCTCTTCTTTTTTTTTCGCTTCTTTTGGTGGAGGAGAGAAGGGGTCGCCAGATTCCAGTGTAGGGAAAGAGAGTTGTTGTTGGAGATGATTTCAATCACCAAAACTGTGAACCCCGAGGAAAAATAAAGGTTGCTTAGATTGCAAACTAACTACATGAGAAATAAAAGTGAAGAAATTCATGCATATGGTTAAATAAAAATGGGAATTCATAAATTTTTGGATATAAGTTTCTGGATGAAATATTTCAAGATATTATAAATCAACCCGAAAATGTTAAGGGTTGGATTAAATTAAAGAAAATAAACTAAACTAAAAGTTATGAGGTGAAATTATAAGAAATGAAAAGAGGTATAACTTAATTATAAGAAGAAAAAAAAGATGTGGGGGCCTAAACGCAAATAAGAAAAATTATAGACCATAAATACTTCTATTCTCACGAAAAATCTATAGCAATCGTAAGGGAAAAAAAGAGGGAGTTTTGTATCCATTCTTGCAAAATCAAGATATAAACACCAAAATTTCAAGAACCCATCCAAGATTAAAAGTTTATAGATGGAATAAACACTTGTGGCCAAGGGATTAACAAGGAAATTGAATAAAAAGAGAAGATGGAGGGCTGGCTGTCATTAGATAAGAAAGGAGGGAGTTGAAAATCTTCAACTGGTTGAAGATCAAAACCTTAATTCGTACCGAGTAAAGTGTTCTAAACATGATCTTATAAGTCATTTCAAATTCAATAATGAATTGATGTCTTGATGTGAATTATAGATTATGGTTCTTATACTGGAATTGGGGGAAAAGTATTTGTTGTTAAAATTAAGTTAATTCATGTTTGGTTGTGATTGGGGACGTGAAACCATGATAATTTACCTAGAAAATGTAGTTTGTGAAAGTTATGTGTGAAGGGAAGGGGGGGTGACGAATCTGGACAGACTCATCTCCTGACTTTCAGTAAGATTTCAGATAGGAGGATGAGGGAATTAGAACTAGGTTCCCTATAGAAATTGTAGTTTTAAATGTTATCTAACTAAGAAAATTGGTTTTGCTCAATTTGGAGCTGTAGAACTCCAGTTATAGGTTATCAACAGAGACTGGGTCAGGACAGACCCTGTAGAGCAGTAAGTCTGATTTTTTGATGAGCAATTATGATTGTCTTAGGTGTAGAACTGGGTTCTCCTTCCTTTAGAGGACTTGTAGCCTTATGTCTTAGCTTTCCAAAGAGACCATCTTGCTTGAAACGAAGTTTTATAACTCTAGATATAGTTAAAAATCTGAGGAGAGGTCAGACAACAACGATTCAAAAACAAGATGGGGGAAAAGTATTTGTTGTTAAAATTAAGTTAATTCATGTTTGGTTGTGATTGGGGACGTGAAACCATGATAATTTACCTAGAAAATGTAGTTTGTGAAAGTTATGTGTGAAGGGAAGGGGGGGTGACGAATCTGGACAGACTCATCTCCTGACTTTTAGTAAGATTTCAGATAGGAGGATGAGGGAATTAGAACTAGGTTCCCTATAGAAATTGTAGTTTTGAATGTTATCTAACTAAGAAAATTGGTTTTGCTCAATTTGAAGCTGTAGAACTCCAGTTATAGGTTATCAACAGAGACTGGGTCAGGACAGACCCTGTAGAGCAGTAAGTCTGATTTTTTGATGAGCAATTATGATTGTTTTAGGTGTAGAACTGGGTTCTCCTTCCTTTAGAGGACTTGTAGCCTTATGTCTTAGCTTTCCAAAGAGACCATCTTGCTTGAAACGAAGTTCTATAACTCTAGATATAGTTAAAAATCTGAGGAGAGGTCAGACAACAACGATTCAAAAACAAGACAATAACAGTTAGACAATAATAGTCCAAATGTTTATTGATAAGTGATTTTGACTATCTTAGAGGCAGAAGTGAGTTCTCCTTCCTTCAGAGAACTTGTAGCCTCGTGTCTTAGCTTTTCAACGTGACCAATCTTGCTTGAAACAGAGTTCTATAACTCTAGATATAGTTAAAAATCTAAGGAGAGGTCAGACAGTAACAGTTCGAGGTTTAAACAGTAACAATTTAAATATAAAGAAAAGAATGATAACCATGGTTGGACAAAGAATGATGATTTAAATAGATGAAATGAGAGAACATACAATATAAAGAAAGGAATAATTGAAAGAAATACTTGTATTGGTTGTTAATATGGTTATTATGAAATATATCCTTGAATAAGGATCACTTATGAGATTATGCCTGTGATTACCAAGAGGGACCACGGGCGTTGTGTAGCGGCAGCAACAGGGGAGCACGAATAGAGCTTCTACTGCAGGTAGGTGATCCGCACCTATACTTTCTAGTTAAATTCTATGATGTAATATGTTATTGATGTGAGATGTGAATTACTGAACGTTGGATATTAGGAGAAAGGAGGAAAGTTTGCGTAATGATGCTGATATTTTAGATAGTATTCTGAATGTATGTGTATTCAAGGTGAATGGTTGTTGTGTGAATTGTCAAGTGATAAAATTATCGTTGACAAATAAAATATGAGAAGTGTGATTGGGGCATGAACTAGCATACATTTAGTGTATGTTAGGATCTCGGGTAAGGGGATCAAGATGTATTGACTAGCATACATTTAATGTATGTTAGGATCCCGGATAAGGGGATCAATCATGTATCGGCTAGCATACATTTAATGTATATTAGGATCTCGGGTAAGGGGATCAAGATGTATTGACTGGCATACATTTAGTGTATGTTAGGATCCTGGATAAGGGGATCAATCATGTATCGGCTAGCATATATTTAGTGTATGTTAGGATCCCGGGTAAGGGGATCAAGATGTATTGACTAACATACATTTAGTGTATGTTAGGATCCCGGGTAAGAGAATAACCTTGCATCGACTCCTATGGGGTGATGATGATAACAGTGAAATTGATATCGATAATGTGTTAAGCGGAAATAATCATGGGTGGTCTTATGAGATCTTGAATGGAGGTTGATAATGGAAGAGGAAATGATTTTTAATAGTTGAAGGAGAAAGAGTTTATAATGAAAACCAAAAAGGAGAAGTGAATAAAATATGAATGCATGTTTGCCCTTTTAAATTACTGGATATTTGTATTGCTATATTATTGTGATATTCATATTTCAATAATATGTATTTTATTTTCAGGACCATCGCATGCATGACAAGTGTAGATTCTAGCTTAGGTTCACTTTTTGTAATTTAGGTTCTAGGGAGTATACCCTTGTATTTGGTAATATTACAACTTTTATTTAACTCAATTTGTATAATTGATGTTTAAACTTGAATAAATGAATTAAATTATGTAGTTTGTATAACCATGTTCCATGTATGCATGTTTATATCTTTATCCATCCATAATGATAATTGTTGTACAATGTATATCATAAACATTATGGTTGATATGAATGATGATGTTTGTGGGATTGAGATCTAAGATGATTGGCTTGAATTGAGTTAGGAGAAGCTGTATAATAGAAGTGTAAACAGGTCGTATGTCGATAACTTGGGACCTTCCGGTATAGGAGAGACTCCGTTGAAATTTTGGTAGACTTTAATACAAACACAATGAATAGATATAGAAAAAAATAATTTAATCACTTTGTTTATCAATTAACATGAGATCATTGTTTTATCCCGGATATGAGGATGTTACAAAAACAATATATTTTTTTATGTAAAATGGTTTCATATAATTAATGAAGAGTGTTAAGATTAAGTGTTGTTTTACCTTGAAAACACCTACAAAAACAAATATGAGATCGGAAAGATTTTTTTATTTCGGGTTTTGGGGTTGCGTTTTTTTTTCTTTTTTGAGTTTTTGAAGGTCATGGATTGGTTTAACAATGGTTTATAAGATGTTTTCCTAAGTGTTTGGGTCAAAAGTGAGTTGAAAATGAGTTTTTGGGTGAAAGAACACCAACCTTGTTTTTCCGACCAGCTAGTTGCCAGATTCGGGAGAGCTCTGGATGATGCATAGTCTTTTTTCCCCAAACAATTGAGGCAGATAACATGTTAGTTGCCCTTATTAACTTAAGAAAAAAAAATTAAAGGCCCCCACGTATCGGCTTAGCAATGCAAGCCCACGCACAAGCCCTTTCTTATTAGGTCAAGCGCTTAGCCTCATTTATTATTATTATTATTATTGTTTTTAATTAATACCTCTTTTCATATTTTTTAAAATATTTTTAAAATTTATTTATTAATTAATACCTCTTCTCAATGATTGTTTTGGCTTATTTATCTTTTTTTAAATATCGATTATTTTTATTATTATATTGGATGTGTTTAATTTTTTAAGAGGTTAGTATGATGCATCTGTTTTTTTTTATTTTTTACAGATTAAATATTTATCTTTTATAATATTCTTAATATGTGCAACCTTACATAGTATTGTTTTATTTTATTTTATTTAATAAATTTTATGTGTGTCGATTTCTATTACAAATTGGTTTTAATAAACAAATTCATTAAACATAACAAGGTAAAGACCTATGTTGCGATATTAAATATCTTGATCTATATTTATCTCTCAATTTTTCAATTATATTTTTATTTATCATTGATGAATTATTTATTTATTTATTTACACAATGGTTCATAGTTTATTTAATTTGATGTGTGCATAAGTGTTTTGATTTATATTACACGTTGAAAAATACTACAAGTTTATTTATTTTTATCATGTATTGATGCTTTAAATATCGATTATTCTTATCATGTATTGATGCTTTCAATTGGTAGTGTATTGTTTTTTTTCTTTTCATTTTGGTTCTTATTCTTTTGATTATTTTTTTTTTCCTTTTGTTAATGTTTTTGTTCTTTTCAATTTAACTCTCATAGTGAAAATTTATTGTTGCCCTATAATTTATTTATTTTTATTTTGATTTTAACCATGTTTCTTTTAATTGATATTTTTAATTTTGGAATTTTTTGTGTAAATTGTTTTTTCAATTTCATCATTTAACGTTTCATTTCCTAAGTATTGGGCTTTATGATTTTTTCATGTATAATGTTTTTAATTTGATGACTCAAGTCATATGTTTGAAAAGTTAACATGGGTTGACTTTTTTATCTTATTTTCTTTTCTGATATTATTATTCAACATTGGTTTGTTTTTTTAAATAAAATGTTTTTGTGGTTTTCTTTAATTTCTTTTTTTTATCAAATTATCCTGATTGCATGACCTTGAATTCGGGTTTGTCAGGTTAATCTGGACTAACTCGCCCTTTAAAGTCCAGATTACATGTCTACCGTGTTGGCTCGGGTTGGCTTAGACCAAATTTTTTTATATCATTTTTTACCCTATTTCATCAATCCAAGTTAAATTGGCTAAAAATTAAACAACATAATCTTTTTTTCTCTTGGATAAAGATTTTTTTCCCCGTGTTACCATGATTATATATATATATATTTCGGTTGGAATAATTTTCCTATCATTTATATTCTTTTTACTTTTGAAATATGAACACTGGAATCATTAAAATATTTATTTGATTATGATTAAAAGGGTATTATTCAAATATTATTCATAGAATAAATTACTCCACTCAAATCGAATAGAATTTTGAAATTGAATTCAATTTCAATATAAATAGTTCATTTTAAAATAGTTGAATTAAAAAGTCTTTCATTTCTAGTAGTATCCCTAAAGTCCACTTCTTCCCCGTACTACAAGTGAAAGGGAATATATATATATATATATATATATATATATATATATATATATATATATATATATATATATATATGTGTGTGTGTGTGTGTGTGGGCGCACGCGTAAAACCAACGCCTCTTTTATTTTCTTTGAAAGTTATAAATAAAAGCTAGCTTATTTAGTCAGCGGGGTCTATAATCTGAGTTATTGAATTTCTATTTTTTTTTTTAAATACACTTGCAAAGCCTAAATATTTTTCTGGAAAAATAATATGAACCCGCAACATACATAGCTCAAGCAGCGGTACAATTTCCAACTAAAATAACTATGAATCCAAAAACCCATTAAATATTTAATTATTACTGGAATTTCCACCTAGCCTATTACTTTAATTAATACCTATTCAAAACCAACATGTTAGGCACTCTAGAATAATTTCCCTAATTTGGTTTTTTCCCCATGTTATCGTGTGTGTATTCCAGTTTTGCTATCGTCTCCTCTTTGTTTTTTTCTCATATGATTTAAATAAAGCTAGTGTTTTTAGTTGGTTGGGAATATAACTCAAGTTATTGAAATTTTTTTTTTTAAAAAAATGCACTTTCAAAGCCTAAATATTTTACTAAAAAAAAATATGGATTGCAGCTTCCATAGCTCGAGGAATCATAGCTTGGGGAATCATTCTAGTTCCCAACTAAAATAACTATGAATCCAAAAAAACCATCTATGGAATAATTATTACTGGAATTTCCACCAAGTCTGGTACTTTAATTAATACCTATTCAAAACCAACATTTTAGGCACTCTAGAATAATTTCCCTAATTTGGTTTTTTTCCATATATATATATATATATTCCAATTTCGCTGTTGCCTAAAATTGGACTATAACTCTAGTTATTAATTTTTTTTTATTTTTTTTAAAAAATGCACTTGCAAAGCTTAAATATTTTACTAAAAAAGTAATATGGACCACAATATACATAGCTTGGGCATCTTTCTAGTTCCCAACTAAAATAACTATGAATCCAAAAAAAACCATCTAATATTTAATTATTACTGGAATTTCCACCAAGCCTAGTACTTTAATTAATACCTATTCAAAACCAACATTTTATGCACTCTAGAATAATTTCCCTAATTTGGTTTATCCAATGGTGGTCCTGGTTTAGAGCTACTCTAGAAATTCTTCCACTACCAATCTGTGACGGATGTCAGACTTTTCCCAATAAATTCCAACCAGTTCTAAAGGAAGAAACGTTCCCAAGACTTCTCTCTATTTTTGCTATAATTTTGGTATTCCATGGATTTGTGCATGAGTCTATGATTTTAAACAAGATGCATAGACCAAAGATTCAATTGCATCCAGTGGCCGGCTTTGCTATCCAATTTAGTTTCTGTTTCATGCATTGAATTTAGTGGCTGGCTTTGCCTTCAAAGTTTTATTTAAATGTAATTTATTCCAATTTATTTTCATCAATTTTATTTACCACCTGGTATCAGATCCATATTTATTTTCATCAATTTTTTTTATTTAAAAAAAACAGGAAACAAAAGAGAAAAACAATTACATACACCACCGGTTGGAAGTGGGATTCAGAGATTTGTGCGAAAATATTTATTATTATTGTCTCTCGTTCAAAGATAGCTACAAAATCTCTTTACCAATAAATAAATAAAATATCAAATCTCATTCGATGTTATCTAGGGATTAATTTCAGCATTCAATTACATAATTTACTTCTTTTGGTCAAACGTGTATAGATACTAAGCGTATGAAAAACGTGTATAGACTTGGAATTGAATTCTGAATTAATTGCAAGTATATATAAAAAATAAAATAAAATTAAATGAGTGATCCCACTCGAGACCTACCTCAAAAGTAATAGTTGTATACTACTTCTGGTGGACATTCTTTTTGAATCTAGCAATGGTATTCAGTTTAGATAAAAACATATCACTATCTATATTTAAATTGCTCTATATAGACAAATACTTTTGATCGTTTTGGCCAAACATCGTAACTTGCTTAATTTAAGTGCATAAAAATCGACTTAGCTCCTGGTTGACATTGCATTCCAAACGAGAATTTGATAAAATTTAAAAACAAAATTTATTTAAAAAATTTATTTTTATATTTTTGAATCATTTTGATGTATGTCACACCCGGACATCGCGACGACCAATTAAAAATTATCTTGCATGAAAAGAACGGATTTCTGGCATCCTATTTTTTGATGGTGAATGGTCTTTGTTTAAGGAGTCGCCACCTAGTATTACGGTTACTAGGAACCCTAACTGGTCAACAGAGATTCTATGGTCCGAGACTGGTTACGTAAAAGGGAAGATATTATCACCCCTTAAACGTCCTGCCTAAGGCAGGCTGCATTGCTGATCTTTGTCATTAATTGCTAACATTTTTTTTTGTTGGTTTATACTATGATTGTTTGTGTGTAATATTCCTGGCTCTGGCGCCAGTGAATATTCAACTACAGATATTTCCAACTCTGGCGTTGGTAAATATTACGTAGGTATGAAAATAAATAAATTTAAATCATCATTTTTTTTATTCCTGACTCTGGCGTCAGCGAATAAACAAATAAAATCAATTTTTTTTTTTTACGCAATCGCATTATTTTTATTTTTATGTAGCTAAAAAAACAAAATAAAATAAAATAAAATAAATTTACATTAGTATCTTTATTCCTGACTCTGGCGTCAGTGAATAAACCAATAAATTTACTTTATTTTATTTTATTTTTGCATGCATATTTTTTATTTTTTTATGTAATTTAAATAAAATACAATGAAATAAATTTGAATCAATAGTTTTATTCTGACTCTGGCGTCAATGAATAAAAACAATAAATTCATATTTATTTTTTATTTATACATACACACATCCTTTTTTATTATGTATTTTTTGTTTTTTATCTTTTTATTTTTTTTATTTACATTTTTGGGCTGGGATTAGTCACTGGCTCAAATTAGTACCAAGTAGCAGGCGTGCATGACAGCGCACGCCTGCTACAGAAACAAAGGAATTGTAAAAGTAAAATTCACTGCTACAGTAGCATGTGAATTATAATTCACAGCTACTGTAGCAAAGCAAATGAAATATAAGGCAACAGAGAAGAACAAAGGAACTTACCTGATGCGCGGAGACGAAGTCGAAGACGAGGGTAATGGCGTGCTCTGGTCCTTGCTTCTGTTTTTCTTCTCTGGTTTTCGGGTCCTTATTCTCTGGTTTTTCCTTCCCCGGCCTCTGCTGCGCTGCTGTTGTTGTAGGAGCACATGCTGAACGGCTCACAATATGGCATAAAGGAAGATGATATGTTGGGGAAGAAGAAGTTGCACCGCTGATTTACTAGTGCGGTCGTTGCTGGTGCAGAAGGAAGAAGCTTGTTGCTGTTGCCAGGGGAATTAATCCTGTTTTCTTTGCAGTTCACGGCTGAGAAGACAAAATGTCATTGCAACGTGCGGCTGGAATGAATATTAACTGGGGGCTGCTACGGGAAGAAGAGAGGAAAAAAAAAGCTGGGGGGAGAGGGCAGCGGCGGCTAGCCTAGGACTCGGCCGCGCTTTTTTTTTTTTTTTTGTAAATGTCCTTTCTTATGTTTTTTAGGTTTCTGTTAATGGCCTTCTTTTGGTTTTTTTTTTTTTTTTAGGGTTTCTCTCTAATCCTCCTCCTTTCTTCATACTCTAAGATCTGTATTTATAGTGCCAGAGTCCCTTCGCGTGTGAGAAACCAAGTTTCAATCAAACTCATTCTCTTCTTTGAAGTTTGAATTTGATTAAGAATCAAATTTAAAAACGGATAACTATCCTTATCTTAAAAACAAGGATTATCTCGAAGATAAAGATTATCTTGAAGATAGGGATTATCTTGAAGATAAAGATAGAATGACAAAAGCCCATTGTAGTCCTTAATTTTCACGGAAGTTGACAAATCACACTTTTCATCGAAATAAATCTCTGATCTTTTAATTTTTCATTTTAAACCCTGTAAAAATTAAATTAAAAGCCAAAGGACCAAAATTGGGTTATGACAATGTATTGATATTAAAAATATATTTTTAAAAAATTATTTTGATGTATTTCTCAAACATTTTTCAGAATAACGACCACATCAATAACAACAGTAATAAGATGAATAATAATAATAATATTAATTTTTTTAATAATAATAGAAGAATTTTATTAAAAAAAGTGTTAGTGCCATAGAAGGATGACAAACTAGCACAAGTGCACAACTATATATAAGACCATTTAGTACTATATATTTACAAACAAAAAATGAACAAAAAAAATAGACAGAGCTGATCTATTTGTTTGACAATAAAAAATACCTTCCGAACCCTTTAACAATCCAAACTCGTGTATGGAGTTTTTATCAATAGTATTCAACAAAAACAACAATAATAATTACTTTCACTTACAAAAATTATGAGCACCATGTTGAATCTATGCCAAATAATATTTTTTCTCACTTGTCTCTAACATTGCACTCCTCTTCCTACGTACCCTATATAATCCCCACGTTTTCATCAGGCTGTGTTACCGTTGATTCCTTTGTTCACCTCACAGTTTTCAAACTCCATTGCTTCAAATACTTCTCAACAGCTCCCACCTTAGTTTCCTTCAAATTGATTAGAAATGGCATGCAAGATCAAAGTATGGTGCTTACTACTTTTCCTATTGAAGCTGGTGTCGAATTTGCAAACAGATGTAGCTAGGTCCTAATGGTATTATGTACATTTGTTTATGCATGATAGTCCACATATATTTCATTTTGTTTGTGATGTTTATGTCTTTTTGTTTCGATTTTTCATCAGCGTTTGTACCGCTTCGGAGCCAGGAAAATTGCCTTGCCTGGACTTATACCATTAGGCAGCATTCCTTACGCATCTTCTACTCTATGCCGCAAGAATCTCTCTTGTGTGGCCAATATAAACAACGCAGTCCTACCTTTTAACGCAGGACTCTTTTCACTTGTTCATCAACTGAATAAAAAGTTGAATGACGCACGCTTTATATAGTTGAATATTTTTGGAATGTCATCTAGCGATCCTTCTGTGTCCGGTAAGTCGTCAACAATGTGGTGAAATTATCATATACACGGATTTTATAGAAATCATTTCCGATTGATACATCTTCTTTTATTCTTTAGGTTATAATGTTCTTTGAGATATTTGATTTATCGCATTTGGTCAATTTGAATAATTGACTTAATAACCAATGGTGTTGGTGGATGTTACAGTTCTTTTTTTTTTTTTGGTTTGGATTATTATTTTACATAACAACATGTAAATCAAAGTAATATATTCATTTAAATTTCATTTTAATAATGTAAATTTTCTTACAAATTTTTATATATCAAGATTGAACTTCGTTCTGATCAGATTTTAAGCAAATTAATCATATTATTATTGGTGTATTTATCAGAAATTTGTTTCTTGCAGTAACTTATCTGCGTTTCTTTTTTGTATGAAAGTCGATTGGATTATATTAATATAAGAAAGTATTCAATATGTCTAGAGTTGTACTATCTACTACAACATTAAGATTGGATTCATGAATAATTTTGTGGGTTTCATATTTATGCGGGAGGGGGAATCAACTACCGGTATACCTAATTACCTTACAATTTCTCGGAATGCTTTTATTGCTATATATTAACTACTATTTCGTTCTTGGTAATGAAAGTTTGTTTTGTACGTAACAGGGTTTAGGGTTGCAAACGTTGGATGTTGTCCTGTACTTGGTGGTGCATGTATTCTAGATTCAACCCCATGCGTAAACAGGACTGAATATGTTTTCTGGGATGCAATTCATCCCACCGAATCTTCGAACCAATTCACTGCTAGAAGATCGTATTCTGCTTTTCTTCCATCTGATGCTTATCCATACGATATCAGCCATTTAGTTAACATGCAGATCTAAGTCAAGAAAGATAATATTCCAGAGATTATATAATAAACTGATGATAAAATTATGTAAAGCAGCAGTGCAATAATAAATGCTGTAACGTGTACTTGTACCTCAAGAATAATAAGATCGGTCATGTAGAAAGCTCGGCATATTCAAATGCTCTACCAATACATCCAGAAATTCCAACCCAGAAAATTGGAATGAACCTCCGAATCTGATCACTATAACATTCATTTGAGAAAAGATGTTGCTGCAGCCACCTATCCCAGTTAACTTCGAAGAAAAAACAGTGGTAGTTGTTCAATTATTAATGACGCAGGATGTCCAGACTACTCAAAGTAGCTTTAGCTTTCTATTTATCGTTATACACTGCGTCAATTAACCACTAACCACTCAAATTTTTTTAGCCAACAGCAATCCATGAGATCATTGTTTCAAAGCTTTTGATCACAACCACCACATCTTGCTGACATATCTTTGGATACAAGGTTTAAAATTTATAATTTGATTTGAATTTCTATTGGATTTAGTGCTTTGATGAAGTATTAAAGCTGGTTACAATGATGTTTGAGGTTTTGGGTGACAATCTTCATTCCACAATCCTCTAATTAACTAAAGAATCAAAGCATCAAGATATTTTAG